>NW_019946786.1:27110-38471 GCF_002910315.2 Salvelinus sp. IW2-2015 | reverse complement strand
ATCCATAATTACCGAATATAATTACTCAGAACATATAAATGAACATACATATGTGGTGGGTCCGGTTTGGGAGCTGTGACTCCTGTCTGTCTGTCTGTCTCTCTGCCTGCCTGCCTGTCCGTCCGTCCGTCCGTCCGTCTGTCCGCCCGTCCGTCCGTCCGTTACAGTCATGATGTGTAGTCTTGGCTCTTCTTAGGGGAACTCCTGGATTTGTATCATGGAGTATTTCAGAGACTTAGTTGCTCAGTGAACCCAACTATTCCAGTCAGTTATTTCTCCTCTCATATTTAGTCACTTGTGGTCTTTGCCAGGGGTTGGAACTGGTACAGAGAACAGAACAGAAAACCAGAAGAGAACAACATTTTTCGAGGAACAGAATCAGAACCAGAAACGAAAGTGATCTATACTGTTTCGGAACAGAAGCGTTCTCTTTTACGTTCCGGGGCATTTTTTAAAGTCCAACAAAAAACACAACAAAGCATCTATGCAAAGTCGTCACTCAGAAACTAATTTCAGTGTCTGCCTGCTAGCTGGACATCTTTTCCAGTGTGTGTGCATGTGTAGCCCTGTAGCATCTGTAGCACCTGTAGCATCTGTAGCCTATTGACATTACAATCGTGATTCAGAAATGAGGGAGAGATTTTTAATTACAGAAAAATGAATTAATTTGTTCAATGCTAGTTAACACTGTCAGTTCCGAGACTCCAGCTAAAATATTGTTTTCATTTATCTGCATGTCCAGCCATTACATTTAACAATGAAGTGTTCTTCCATTTTCTTACAGGACAACTAGGGATACAATTTGACATAACAGTTGCGTTCATGAGTTTTATTGACAAACCCCTTTCAGTATTATAGACACTCTGTCCTGTGATTTCCTATCGTCTTCTATGTAGAAGAACCCCTTACAATATTATAGACACTCTGTCCTGTGATTTCCTGTGGTCTTCTATGTAGAAGAACCCCTTACAATATTATAGACACTCTGTCCTGTGATTTCCTATCGTCTTCTATGTAGAAGAACCCCTTACAGTATTATAGACACTATGTCCTGGGATTTCCTGTGGTCTTCTATGTAGAAGAACCCCTTACAGTATTATAGACACTATGTCCTGGGATTTACTATGAATCTTCTATGTAGAAGAACCCTTACAGTATTTAGACACTATGTCCTGGATTTACTATGATCTTCTATGTAGAAGAAACCCCTTACAAGTATAAAATTTATTTAAGACCCCCCAAAAAAAACTTTTAAGATTGTCCCCTGCTGGAAAATTTTTACTAGATCTTCTATGTAGAAGAACCCCTTACAGTATTATAGACACTATGTCCTGGGATTTTGTCTCTATGTAGAAAACCCCTTACAGTATTATAGACACTATGTCCTGGGATTTCTGTCTCTATTAGAAGAACCCTTCGTATTATAGACACTATGTCCTGGGATTTCCTATGATCTTCTATGTAGAAGAACCCCTTACAGTATATAAGACACTATGTCCTGGGATTTCTATGTCTTCTATGTAGAGACCCCTTACAGTATTATAGACACTATGTCCTGGGATTTACTATGATCTCTATGTAGAAGAACCCCTTACAGTATTATAGACACTATGTCCTGGGATTTCTATGTCTCTATGTAGAAGAACCCCTTCAGTATTATAGACACTATGTCCTGGGATTTCTATGTCTCTATGTAGAAGAACCCCTTACAGTATTATAGACACTATGTCCTGGGATTTCTATGTCTCTATGTAGAAGAACCCCTTACAGTATTATAGACACTATGTCCTGGGATTTACTATGTCTTCTATGTAGAGAACCCTTACAGTATTATAGACACTATGTCCTGGGATTTACTATGTCTTCTATGTAGAAGAACCCCTTACAGTATTATAGACACATGTCCTGGGATTTCTATGATCTCTATGTAGAAGAACCCCTACGTATTATAGACACTATGTCCTGGGATTTACTATGTCTTCTATGTAAGAGAACCCCTTCAGTATTATAGACACTATGCCTGGGATTTCTGTCTTCTATTGTAGAAGAACCCCTTCAGTTTTATAGACACTATGCCTGGGATCTTCTTGTCTTCTATGTAGAGAACCCCTTCGTATTATAGACACTATGTCCTGGGATTTCTGTCTTCTATCTAGAAGAACCCCTTCGTATTATAGACACTATGTCCTGGGATTTCTTGTCTTCTAGAGAGAACCCCTTCCTGTATTATAGACACTATGTCCTGGGATTTCTTGTCTCTATTAGAAGAACCCTTCCGTATTATAGACACTATGTCCTGGATTTCTTGTCTTCTATGTAGAGAACCCCTTCGTATTATAGACACTATGCCTGGGATTTCTGTCTTCTATTAGAAGAACCCTTACGTTTATAGACACTATGTCCTGGGATTTCTTGTCTTCTATCTAGAAAACCCTTCGTATATAGACACTATGCCTGGGATTTCTGTCTTCTATTAGAGAACCCCTTCGTATTATAGACACTATGTCCTGGGATTTCTGTCTTCTATTAGAAGAACCCCTTCGTATTATAGACACTAGTCCTGGGATTTACTATGTCTTCTATGTAGAGAACCCCTTACAGTATTAATAGACACTATGTCCTGGGATTTACTATGATCATCTATGTAGAAGAACCCCTTACAGTATTATAGACACTATGACCTGGGATTTACTATGGTCTTCTATGTAGACGAACCCCTTACAGTATTATAGACACTATGTCCTGGGATTTACTATGATCTTCTATGTAGACGAACCCCTTACAGTATTATAGACACTATGTCCTGGGATTTTAGTATTTTATTTTAATTTGTTTATTTCTCCTTTATTTAACCAGGTAGTTGAGAACAAGTTCTCATTTGCAACTGCAACCTGGCCAAGATAAAGCAAAGCAGTTCGACACAGACAACAACACAGAGTTACACATGGAGTAAAACAAACATACAATCAATAATACAGTAGAAAAAAAGAAAACAAAGTCTATATACGGTGAGTGAAAATGAGGTAAGATAAGGGAGTTAAGGCAATAAATAGGCCATGGTGGTGAAGTAATTACAATTTAGCAATTAAACACTGGAATGGTAGATGTGCAGAAGATGAATGTGCAAGTAGAGATACTGGGGTGCAAAGGAACAAGATAAATAAATAAATACAGTAGGGGATGAGGTAGTTGGATGGGCTATTTACAGATGGGCTATGTACAGGTGCAGTGATCTGTGAGCTGCTCTGACAGCTGGTGCTTAAAGCTAGTGAGGGAGATATGAGTCTCCAGCTTCAGTGATTTTTGTAGTTCGTTCCAGTCATTGGCAGCAGAGAACTGGAAGGAAAGGTGGCCAAAGGAGGAATTGGCTATGGGGGTGACCAGTGAGATATACCTGCTGGAGCGCGTGCTACGAGTGATTTCCTATGATCTATGTAGAAGAACCCCTTACAATATTATAGACTCTCTGTCCTGGGATTTCCTATGGTCTTCTATGGAGAATAGGCCCTTACAGTATTATAGACTCTCTGTCCTGGGATTTCCTATGGTCTTCTATGTAGAAGAACCCCTTACATTCTAACAACTCTTGTGTAGCTTGTGAATGTAAAGCAGATACGTGTTCATGAGATCCTCAGCTTTTCATAAATATGTTTTAATAGTTTGCAACTCAAACCATTTGGACTCTACATGGATTTTTATTAAAAGGTCCCGGCCCCGGGCCCCTTCAGGATCCGCCCTTATCTCACAAACACCCCTCTAACTCAGCCCCCGTTAATCACACAGACTATTGGTCCAATGGTACAACTCCAATGGTACAACCCAGAACTCCAATGGTACAACTCAGAAGTCTGTATAAGTCTGTATCACACACATGTTGTTTAAAAGGGGTTAGAAGTCCAGAACGCGTTAACGTTACGGTACTGCGCTGGTTTAAAGATAAAACTGGGTTAAGGATATTGAAGTTATCACCTTTCACATTGGATTTATTAAATACAGAAAGGTAAGATGTGTTTTTAATTCTGGTGCCGCTCGGCACACACAAGCTTGTTAGCTAGCTAGCTCTGGTCCAATGTTAAACCAACTCTCTCCTCCATAGGTATAATTCAGATAGGTATAATTCAGCATGTTATAACAAGATGCCCAGCGCTTCAAGCCAAGTCTCCTCCTCCACCCTCGCTTGCTCTCTCCCCACCCACAAAATTTCAGTCGCATCTCGTGCCACTTGTCTGTCCATCGCGCATGTAAACAACTATAGCTTGCCCACTCCATAGCAAGCTACTCTATCAGCATGAGAGTATCTGAGCGGAGCTGGAGCGGATCGAGTAGCGGAGCGAGTAGCGGAGGTGTAGAGAGTAGCGGAGCGAGTAGCGGCGGTGTAGAGAGTAGCGGAGCTGGAGCGGAGCGAGTAGCGGAGGTGTAGCGGAGCTGGAGCGGAGCGAGTAGCGGAGGTGTAAGAGAGTATCTGACGGTAGCTGGAGGGCGGAGGCGAGTAGCGGAGGTTGTAGAGAGTAGCGGGCTGGAGCGGAGCGAGTAGCGGGGTGTAGAGAGTAGCGGAGGCTGGAGCGGAGCGTAGTAGCGGAGTGTGTAGAGAGTAGCGGAGCTGGAGAGCGGAGCGCTAGTAGCGGAGAGTGTAGGCGAGTAGCGGAGCTGTAGCGGAGCGAGTAGCGGAGGTGTAGGGAGTAGCGTAGGTGGAGCGGTAGCGAGTAGCGGAGGTGTAGCAGAGTAGCGTAGCTGGAGGCGGAGCGAGTAGCGGAGGTGTAGCGGAGAGTGCGAGTAGCGGAGGTGTGAGATGTAGCGGAGCTGGAGCGGAGCGAGTAGCGGAGGTGTAAGCGAGTAGCGGAGCTGGAGCGGAGCGGAGCGAGTAGCGGAGGTGTAGCGGAGCTGTAGCGGAGGTGTAGCGGAGCTGGAGCGGAGCGAGTAGCGAGGGTGTAGCGAGTAGCGGAGCGAGTAGGCGAGGTGTAGCGAGTAGCGGAGCTGTAGCGGAGCGAGTAGCGGAGGTGTAGCGAGTAGCGGAGCTGGAGCGGAGCGAGTAGCGGAGGTGTAGCGGACGCTGGAGCGGAGGAGTAGCGGGGGTGTGCGGTGCGGAGCTGCAGTGAGTAGCGGAGCTGGAGCGGAGCGAGTAGCGGAGGTGTAGCGAGTAGCGGAGCTGCAGCGGAGTGAGTAGCGGAGGTGTGCGAGTAGCGGAGCTGGAGCGGAGCGAGTAGCGGAGGTGTAGCGAGTAGCGGAGGCTGGAGCGGAGCGAGTAGCGGAGGTGTAGCGGAGCTAGCGGAGCTGGAGCGGAGCGAGTAGCGGAGGTGTAGCGAGTAGCGGAGCTGGAGCGGAGGCGAGTAGCGGAGGTGTAGCGAGTAGCGGAGCTGGAGCGGAGCGAGTAGCGGAGGTGTAGCGAGTAGCGGAGCTGGAGCGGAGCGAGTAGCGGAGGTGTAGCGAGTAGCGGAGCTGGAGCGGAGCGAGTAGGCGGAGGTGTAGCGAGTAGCGGAGCTGGAGCGGAGCGAAGTAGCGGAGTGTAGCGAGTAGCGGAGCTGGAGCGGAGCGAGTAGCGGAGGTGTAGCGAGTAGCGGAGCTGGAGCGGAGCGGAGTAGCGGAGGTGTAGCGAGTAGCGGAGCTGGAGCGGAGCGAGTAGCGGAGGTGTAGCGAGTAGCGGAGCTGGAGCGGAGCGAGTAGCGGAGGTGTAGCGGAGGTGTAGCGGAGCTGGAGCGGAGCGAATAGGGGAGGTGTAGCGGAGGTGTAGCGGAGCTGTAGCGGAGCGAGTAGGGGAGGTGTAGCGGAGGTGTAGCTGAGCGAGTAGGGGAGGTGTAGCGAGTAGCGGAGGTGTAGCGGAGGGAGTAGGGGAGGTGTAGCGAGTAGCGGAGGTGTACGGAGGGATAGGGGAGGTGTAGCGAGTAGCGGAGGTGTAGCGGAGGGAGTAGGGGAGGTGCAGCGGAGGGAGTAGGGGAGGTGTAGCGGAGGTGTAGCGGAGGGTGTAGGGGAGGTGTAGCGGAGGGAGTAGGGGAGGTGTAGCGGAGGTGTAGGCGGAAGGAGTAGGGGAGGTGTAGCGAGTAGCGGAGCTGGAGCGGAGCGAGTAGCGGAGCTGGAGCGGAGCGAGTAGCGGAGCTGGGAGCGGAGCGAGTAGCGGAGCTTGGAGCGAGGCGAGTCGCGAGTTGGCGGAGCTGGAGCGGAGCGAGTGGGGGAGGTGTAGCGAGTAGGCGGAGGTGTCGGAGCGAGTAGGGGAGGTGGTAGCGAGTAGCGGAGCTGGAGCGGAGCGAGTAGGGGAGGTGTAGCGGAGGTGTAGCGGAGGGAGTAGGGGAGGTGTAGCGGACTGGAGCGGAGGGAGTAGGGGAGGTGTAGCGGAGGTGTAGCGGAGGCGAGTAGGGGAGGTGTAGCGAGTAGCGGAGCGAGTAGGGGAGGTGGTAGCGAGTAGCGGAGGTGTAGCCGGAGGTGTAGCGGAGGTGTAGCGAGTAGCGGAGGGTGTAGGCGGAGGTGTAGCGAGTAGCGGAGCTGTAGCGGAGCGAGTAGGGGAGGTGTAGCGAGTAGCGGAGGTGTAGCACTACTCCATGAGCGGTGAACAAGCGGTGAACAAGCACTACTCCATGAGCGGTGAACAAGCGGTGAACAAGCACTACTCCATGAGCGGTGAACAAGCGGTGAACAAGCACTACTCCGTGAGTGGGGAACAAGCACTACTCCGTGAGCGATATCTGCTCTTCTTCTACAGATATGGTCTACGTGTCTTCAAGATAAACACCTCATATACTGTTTCCCTCGCTCTGAGGATGTTTCCCTCGCTCTGAGGATNTGTTTCCCTCGCTCTGAGGATGTTTCCCTCGCTCTGAGGATTTCTCCAGTGAGATTCAGCCACTTGCGAATTGACAGAAAAGTATGAAATCACACTGTGTTACACAGAGAGACAAAATATACATTATTTTATTGAGGTTTTATTGGTCCAGTATTTGGGGAAGCCTGTTTTCCCTTGGCGTCGTTGAATACACACCACCGATGCTAAGGTGCCAGAGGTCAACAGAGACATTAACATCGGGTTGAGCGGGTTGTGTATTTTACACATATATTTTTACAAATATACTGTATCTACATACCTTTTAGTTATTTCTATATTTGAGAAATACATTTTATTGAAGTATATTCCACTCATGACTCAACACTTTCCGGGCGGTACAAACGGTTGTGTTGATATGCATCAGTAGTCTCTTGTTATAGTAGTAGAATCTCATCTGATTTCAATGGTTATAACGGACTCTCTGTCTCTCTCTTCAATCCATCCTCTTTATCCGATACACTGATGCAGTTAGTGCCTAAAGAGCAGACTTACAGGACTTAGAGGCTGGTATAAACACCCGTCTGGCTCTGTAACTCAGAGTTACATAATAACAGCTGATCTTCTTACATCTACAGAATAACTACACCAGTCGCTCTATAATTCTCTTCTGGCTTATGTTCCAAATGGCACCCTATTCCCTATCTAGTGCACTACTTAGCACCCTATTCCCTATATAGTGCACTACTTTTGACCACTATATAGGGACTAGGTTGTTATTTGGGACGCAGGACTCTGCTCCGTCAGACCAGACCACGTGCTGCAGCTTTTCTCTTCTCAACCCACACTGGTACCAGGCACAGTAACTATAACCACACACCCTTATAAGGGCACAGCACAACAGTAGCCTATACTAAAAGGGTTCAATTTAATTTAACCTGGATTTAAGAAGGAAGTTCCATTGAGGTCAGAATTAGTCTCCCAATGGAGACCTGGAGAATGAAATAACATAGTTAGGTCTACAGTGTTTTTCCTTGTGTAGTCTAGCCGTTCATTCACCATGCGATAACGTTGTAATGTCTGGCTAACTGGTCAATATGGTTGTTTCATCTTAATGATTGTCTATAGGGAATAGGGTGCTAAGTACTGCACTATATAGGGAATAGGGTGCTATGTACTGCACTATATAGGGAATAGGGTGCTAAGTACTGCACTATATAGGGAATAGGGTGCTAAGTACTGTACTATATGGGGAATAGGGTGCTAAGTACTGCACTATATAGGGAATAGGGTGCTAAGTACTGTACTATATAGGGAATAGGGTGCCATTTGGGACGTATCTGAAGTGTCCTCTTCAGCCTGTTGTTTTTATGTTGACCTCTCTAAACCAGATCTGGGCCCTACAGAGATCTCCCCGTCGTGGCCAGACTCCGGCTGCACTGCGGTGGATAGCAGCCTTTATTTCAGGCTCCTGAACCAATTCTATTTTTTATGCTGACCTCAACTGGTCTCCTCCATCCTGTGACCGAACACGGCTTCTGGGCATCAGAACCAACCTCCATTTGGATGGAGGTTTCTACTGCAACGTGTCGGCAGCTCTGGAAGTTCAGCCCGCTCCGCACCTCTGAAATCCATTACCTCATTTTTGCCAGCATGTCACCTGTTGTAACGGCTGTCAATGTCGTTCTCCTCCTCAGACGAGGAGGAGCATGGATCGGACCAAGATGCGGAGTAGGAGGTATTCATGATTTTAATGACAAACCAACAAACACTAACAAATTAACAAAACAACAAACGTGACTAACCTGCAACAGTCCTGTGTGGCCCAAACGCTAACACAGGAAACAAACACCCACAAAACACCAGTGAAACCCTGGCTGCCTTAGTATGACTCTCAATCAGAGACAAACGATACACACCTGTCTCTAATTGAGAATCATACCAGGCCGAACACAAAACCCAACATAGAAATAGAAAACATAGACTGCCCACCCAACACTCACGCCCTGACCAATAAAGACATACAAAACAAGAGAAAACAGGTCAGGAACGTGACATAACCCCCCCCTGTGCAACTAGAGGCGACAACTTGTGATCACCATCACTCCACACGCAGAAATGCATGCAACGTCTACAAACAGGAAGTACTGAAAATAAACGCAGTTGACAGTGAGAGGACATTTCTTTTTTCGTTGAGTTTATATACAGTACCAGTCAAATTTTGGACACAACTCATTCAAGGGTTTTTCTTTATTTTTACTATTTTCTACATTGCAGAATAATAGTGAAGACATCAGAACTATGAAATAACACATGTGGAATCATGTAGTAACACAAAAAAGTATTAAACAAATCAAAATATATTTTATACTTGAGGTTCTTCAAAGAAGCCACCCTTTGCCTTGATGATAGCTTTACACGTAAGCATTTGACAAATACAATTTAATTTGATTTAGTCTGCTTCCAGACAAGGGGACAGATTATTATCATGTTTCATATTAACTCTCAGTCTGCTTCCAGACAATGGAACAGAGTATTGTCATGTACCTATATCGTGTACCTCAGCCTTCCTCTCTCCAGACCACACCCACCACACACAACCAACACACGACACACACACCACACACACACACACACACACACACACACACACACACACACACACCACACACACCACACCACACACACACACACACACACAACCACACACACACAAACACACACACACCACACACAGCCCTTCTCCTAAGTTACAGCCTCGACTCCCCCTTCCAGCCTCCCGTCCCTGGTGAGTGTCTGTAGCTACATTTAGCTGTGTTCCCATTAAAGAGAAAATAACTTTCCTTAATGGAACAAGGTTTTTAGACAGACTGCTGCTGTCTGAATGATCCATCGTCTCTAATGGGGTGTGATGATCACAATGAAAAACACAAAGTAGAGTCTGCAGGGGATTGGCTTTCTTCATCCCGCTCCTGCCTCACCGGCTGGCCTTTGCATCACTGCACCCAGCCCTCACCGGCTGGCTTTTCATCCTGCACCCAGCCCTCACCGGCTGGCTTTTCATCCTGCACCCAGCCCTCACCGGCTGGTGTTCATCTGCACCCTCAGCCCTCAACCCCAGCTGGCTGTTCATCTGCACCAGCCCTCACCGGCTGGCTTTTCATCCTCACCCAGCCCTGATGACCGGCTGGCTTTCTTCATCCTGCACCCAGCCCTCACCAGCTGGCTTTTTCATCCTGCACCCAGCCCTCACCGGCTGGCTTTCATCCTGCACCCAGCCCCTCACCAGCTGGCTTTTCATCCTGCACCCAGCCCTCACCGGCTGGCTTTTCATCCTCCGCACCAGCCCTCACCAGCTGGCTTTTCATCCCGCTCCTTGCCCTCACCAGCTGCTTTTCATCCTGCACCCAGCCCTCGACTGCAGCTGGCTTTTCATCCTGCACCCAGCCCTCACCGGCTGGCTTTTCATCCTGCACCCAGCCCTCACCAGCTGGCTTTTCATCCCGCTCCTGCCCTCACCAGCTGGCTTTTCATCCTGCACCCAGCACTCACCGGCTGGCTTTCTGTCTGTCTCCTGACCGCTATTGCAAGAACTGATCCCAGAACCAACTGCAGTCCCACAATGTTATTTTAGGTATGTGACGCAGCTCACTTGCCAGCCATGGTCCCAGCCCTATAGGCAATATCAAATGTGCAAAGATTTTGACTTTCAACGTGGCACCAACATAGTTCAGCAAATTGCTGCCCTGTTAGAGCTGCTCCGGTCAACTGTAAGTGCTGTTATTGTGAAGTGGAAACGTCTAGGAGCAACAACGGCTCAGCCGCGAAGTGGTAGGCCACACAAGCTCACAGAACGGGAACGCTGAGTACTGAAGCGCGTAGCACGTAAAAATCGTCTGTCCTCGGGTGCAACACTCACTACCGAGTTCCAAACTGCCTCTGGAAGCAACGTCAGCACAATAACTGTTTGTTGGGAGCTTCATGAAATGGGTTTCCATGGCCGAGCAGCCGCACACAAGCCTAAGATCACCATACACAAAGCCAAGCGTCGGCTGGAGTGGTGTAAAGCTTGTCGCCATTGGACTCTGGAGCAGTGGAAACGCGTTCTCTGGAGTGATGAATTAAGGGGTTTGGCGGATGCCAGGAGAACGCTACCTGCACCAGTTCATAGTGCCAACTGTAAAGTTCGGTGGAGGAGGAATAATGGTCTGGGGCTGTTTTTCTTGGTTTGGGCTAGGCCCCTTATCTCTTCAGCATACAATGATATTCTAGATGATTCTGTGCATCCAACTTTGTGGCAACAGTTTGGGGAAGGCCCTTTCCTAATTTCAGCACGACAATGCCCCCGTGCACAAAGCGAGGTCCATACAGAAATGATTTGTAAAGTTTGGTGTGGAAGAACTTGACTGGACTGCAGCGAGCCCTGACCTCAACCCCATCGAACACCTTTGGGATCAATTGGAATGCCGAATAAGAGCCAGGCCTAATCGCCCAACATCAGTGCCTGACCTCACTAACGCTCTTGTGGCTGAATGGAAGCAAGTCCCCGCAGCAATGTTCCAACATCTAGTGGAAAGCCTTCCCAGAAGAGTGGAGGCTGTTATAGCAGCAAT
>NW_019946786.1:11080-13405 GCF_002910315.2 Salvelinus sp. IW2-2015 | reverse complement strand
CTATAGCATCTGGTATTAGCAGTGATGGTATTAGTCTATTGCATCTGGTATTAGCAGTGATGGGAAGTTCAGCTCTTTTTACTGACTCTGAACTTTTCGACTCCTTCAGGGAAGAAAGTTATTAATTTGACAAATATATATATATTGTTTTCTCCTTTTTTATTTTCTTTACACCCCTTTTTCTCCCCAATTGGTAGTTACAGTCTTGTCCCATCGCTGCAACTCCCGTACGGATTCGGGAGAAGCGAAGGTCGAGAGCCATGCATCCTCTGAAACACAACACAGCCAAGCCGCACTGCTTCTTGATACAATGCCCGCTTGACCCGGAAGCCAGCCGCACCAATGTGTCGGAGGAAACACCGTACAGCTGGCGACCGTGTCAGTATGCACTGCAMCTGGCCCGCCACAGGAGTCGCTAGTGTGCGATGGGACAAGAACATCCCTGCCGGCCGAACCCTCCCCTAATCCGGACGACGCTGGGCCAATTGTGCACCCCCCCCATGAGTTTCCCGGTCGCAGCCGGCTGCGACAGAGCCTGGACTCAAACCCAGGATCTCTAGTGAATTAGACCACTGCGCCACTCGGGGGGCCCTCTTTCGACTAACGATGAACTGAAAACTCGAAAGCATCATGATTCTACAAGCCTCTTGTTAATGTCCTTAACCATAGTGGGCTTACTGGAGCTTTCATTTGATTCTGAGACTTGTAGAAGTTTAAAGATGCACTATGCAGAAATCCCTCCGCCATTTCCTGGTTTAAATTTGAATAGTTTGCTTAATTTTTGTTTATGTGAAAAAACAAGGAAGTACAGTGTAGCGAATCATTGTACCATCTAAACCACTGTCACATATTCTGCCATAACCAAAAATATTGTATTTTCTGCCGTTTGAAGCAGGTGTACAAAACCAAAAGTAAAAGACGCAAAAACGAAACTTAAGGGGAAGCATAGAAATAGAGCACACAGAACTGATCTACCACTTCTTAGACTGGCTTTCATGACATATCTATAACATACATTTCTATGTGGATTTGGTCAGGTTGCCCAAAAAAGTTACATATTTCAGCTTTAAACAATGTGCATTTGTTGATTGTTAGACATACGTACAACTAAGAATATTTCTTCATACATTTGAAACAAGTACTAGTTGTGGCCGCCACCGGACTAGCTTGTGAACAACTTTTGGAGGAATGCATTGCTTGACTATCGTGAAAGTGAAACGCAGTTTACAAACTGCAGCTCCCCAAATGATTCGTTCTGGAGTAGGAGTTTGTTGAGCAGAGGCCGGGTATGACTTAGTTCTACAAAGCTGTGTCCCATCATAACATTCAATAATCAATTAGTTTCATTCATTATTGCACCATGTGATCAATTATCAGATCTAAACATGTATTTTTCTTCTTTATGCTGCCTGCAGCGTGATCTATTTTCCCTGGTGCACACGGTGGACAGTTGGTGGAGTCAGGAGTCACTGAGCCAGAGGAGCTCCTATTAGTCCTGCTGTAGAATTCATTGCGGCCAGCAGGTCAAACAAACGACTAAAAACACTCTGAAAAAACAAATCATGACTCTGGAGCCAGTAAAACAAGTCGTTCAGCTAGGCATGGTCGAGATGGGGTGTGAGTACTACAGTAATACTGGGATATGATCAGTACCACAGTAATACTGGGATATGATGAGTACTACAGTAATACTGGGATATGATGAGTACTACAGTAATACTGGGATATGATGAGTACTACAGTAATACTGGGATATGATGAGTACTACAGTAATACTGGGATATGATGAGTACCACAGTAATACTGGGATATAGATGAGTACCACGGTAATTACTGGGATATGATGAGTACCACAGTAATACTGGGATATGATGAGTACCACGTAATACTGGGATATGATGAGTACTACAGAATACTGGGATATGATTGAGTACTACAGTAATACTTGGATATGATGAGGTACTACAGTAATACTGGGATATGATGAGTACTACAGTAATACTGGGATATGATGAGTACTCAGTAATACTGGGATATGATGAGTACTACAGTAATACTGGGATATGATGAGTACTACAGTAATACTGGGATATGATGAGTACCACAGTAATACTGGGATATGATGAGTACCACGTAATAACTGGGATATGATGAGTACCACAGTAATACTGGATATGATGAGTACCACAGTAATACTTGGATATGATGAGTACTACAGTAATACTTGGATATGATGAGTACACATAATACTGGATATGATGAGTACCACAGTAATACTGGGATATGATGAGTACCACAGTAATACGGGATATGATGAGTTAAGTA
>NW_019946786.1:3262-10967 GCF_002910315.2 Salvelinus sp. IW2-2015 | reverse complement strand
AGTAATATGGATATGGATGATACACAGTATACTGGGATATTGATGAGACTTAGCAGATACGGCAACATGATGTACTGATATGATGGAGTACCACGTAATACTGGATATGATGAGTACTACGTAATACTGGATTATGATGAGTACCACAGTAATACTGGGATATGATGAGTACCACAGTAATACTGGGATATGATGATATACAGTAATACTGGGAATGATAGTACTACCAGTAATACTGGGATATGATGAGTACCACAGTAATACTGGGATATGATGAGTACCACAGTAATACTGGGATATGATGAGTACCACAGTAATACTGGGATGATATATACAGTAATACTGGATATGATAGTACACATAATACTGGGATATGATGAGTACTACAAGTAATACTGGGTATGATGAGTACCACGTAATACTGGGATATGATGAGTACCACAGTAATAACTGGGATATGAGAGTTACCACGAGTAATACTGGGATATGATGAGTACTACAGTAATACTGGGATATGATGAGTACACAGTAATACTGGGATATGATGAGTACCAAAAGTAATACTGGGATATGATGAGTACCACTAAGTAATACTGGGATATGATGAGTACCACAGTAATACTGGGATATGATGAGTACCACAGTAATACTGGGATATGATGAGATACTACAGTAATACTGGATATGATCAGTACTACAGTAATACTGGATATGATGAGTACCACAGTAATACTGGGATATGATGAGTACCAGAGTAATACTGGGATATTGAGTACCACAGTATACTGGGATATGATGAGTACCACAGTAATACTGGGATATGATGAGTACCACAGTAATACTGGGATATATGAGTACCACAGTAATACTGGGATATGATGAGTACCCAGTAATACTGGGATATGATGAGTACAGCAGTAATACTGGGATATGATGAGTACCAGTATTACTGGATATGATGAGTACACAGTAATACTGGGATATGATGAGTACCAAGTAATACTGGATATGATGAGTACCACAGTAATACTGGGATATGATGAGTACACAGTAATACTGGGATATGATGAAGTACTACAGTAATACTGGGATATGATGAGTACTACAGTAATACTGGGATATGATGAGTACACAGTAATACTGGATATGATGAGTACCACGTAATTACTGGGATTGATGAGTACCACAGTAATACTTGGATAGATGAGTACCACAGTAATACTGGGATATGATGTACTACAGTAATACTGGATATGATAGTACTACAGTAATACTGGGATATGATGAGTACCACAGTAATACTGGGATATGATGAGTACCAGAGTAATACTGGGATATGATGAGTACCACAGTAATACTGGGATATGATGATACCACAGTAATACTGGGATTATGAGAGTACCACAGTAATACTGGGATATGATGAGTACCACAGTAATACTGGGATATGATTGAAAAGTACCAGAGTAATACTGGGATATGATGAGTACCAGAGTAATTACTGGATATGATGGAGTACCAGAGTATATGGGATATGATGAGTACTACAGTAATACTGGAGATATGATGAGTACCACAGTAATACTGGGATATGATGAGTACTACAGTAATACTGGATATGATGAGTACTACAGTAATACTGGGATATGATGAGTACTACAGTAATACTGGGATATGATGAGTACCAGTAATACTGGGATATGATGAGTAACAGTATATACTGGTATGATGAGTACTACTACAGTTAACTGGGATATGATGAGTACTACAGTATACTTGGGATATGATGAGTACCACAGTAATGCCTCAGAGACAGGATTTATGCAGAATCGTGGCTGCATGCATTGAAATATTGACGTACGATTTCTCTTGCCCACTAATCTGCTCCAGAGATTACAGCTGCTGCAACTACTGTGTTTCCCAGAGGGCCCTAGTGTGGCTTCTACTGTAATGCTAGCGTACTCGTTCATCACTACTTTAATCTAGTCTACCTGTTATCATACTGTACTAGTTACTGTTCATCACTACTGTAGTCTAGTCTACTGTTCATCACTACTGTATATGCTAGGTCTACTGTTCATCACTACTGTAGTCTAGTCTACTGTTCATCACTACTGTAATCTGCGTACTGTTCATCACTACTGTAATCTAGCGTACTGTTCATCACTACTGTAATCTAGCGTACTGTTCATCACTACTGTAATCTAGTCTACTCTTCATAAACTACTGTAATCTAGCGTACTGTTCATCACTACTGAATCTAGCGTACTGTTCATCACTCATGTAATCTAGTCTACTGTCATCACTACTGCAATCTAGTCTTACTGTTTCATCACTACTGTAAATCTAGCGTCACTGTCTCATCACTACTGTAATCTAGGTCTACTGTTATCATCACTACTGTAATCTTAGCTCTACTGTTCATCACTACTGCAATCTTAGTCTACGTTCCATCACTACTGTAATCTAGCGTACTTTATCATTGCACTACTTGTAATCTAAGCGTAATATTCATCACTGACTGTAAATCTAGTCTACTACTCATCACTACTGTTATCTAGTCTTATACTGTGCATCACTACTGTTAATCTAGACATGTTTCATCACTACTAATATAGTCTACTGTGCGATCACTACCGTAATCTAGCGTACGTTCATCACTACTGTAATATAGCGTACTGTTCAAATATCAACTACTGTAATCTAGCCGTACTGTTCACACTCTGAATCTAGGTAGCTGTCATCACTACTGTAAATCTAGCGTACTGGTTCATCCTACTGTAATCTAGCGTACTGGTTCATCACTACTGTAATCTAGCGTACATGTTTCATCACTACTGTGTCTTCTAGTTTACTGTTCATCCCTGTTGGTTCTACTGTAGTCTAGCGTGCTGTTCCTCCCTGTTGGTTCTACTGTAGTCTAGCGTACTGTTCATCACTACTGTAATCTAGCGTACCGTTCATCACTATTGTAATCTTGTCTACTGTTCATCACTACTGTAATCTAGCGTACTGTTCATCACTACTGTAATATAGTCTACTGTGCATCACTACCGTAATCTAGCGTACTGTTCATCACTACTGTAATATAGCGTACTGTTCATCACTACTGTAATCTAGCATACTGTTAATCACTACTGTAATCTACCGTACTGTTCATCACTACTGTAGTCTAGTTTACTGTTCATCCCTGTTGGTTCTACTGTAACATCTTCGCTACTGTTTTATTTAACCAGCAGGAAGTGTTATTGAGGTCAGAATACCTTTTTTCTAGGGCAGACCTAATACTGTTCTCTTTGTACTGTCCCAGGGGGACTCGTTGTGAACCTCAGGTCCCTTCTGGCTGCTATCCAACTCTACTCACATGTACACCGCTAGGCATGTTTCCATGGAGACGACGGGGGTCGCTGATCAGACCAATGTTAATTAGTGACTAGAGAACGGTTAATCTATTCTATTCCAGAGAGCGTCGGCTTCATGCATGGCTGCTGGGACTTCCTTCTTTCCTCTCTGTGAGTCTTCCTCTTCCTGTTTTCCTAGTGCATCCTGGGAGATACCAAGTTACAGCCCAGAGGATCCTGGAGAGTGGATATGAACATATGCACGTTTCTCCCTGTCAGGGGTTTTACCTAATGGCCTGGTGGTCAAAAGAGATCAAAATATAGATGTGAAGGAGGGTTAGTTTACAGACTGACAGGTTACAGGGTGAGGGTTAGGGTTATAGATGTGAGTTAGTGTGAATTAGAGTTAGCTCACAGGCTAACAGGCTACAGGGTGAAGGTTAGGGTTATAGATGTCAGAGGTGTGAATCTATTACAGTTAACACTGATAATGGATAACACTCTGGGGTTAAAGGTCAGGGCTGGAGGTAGGCATGTTAGCTCTGTAGCGTATTAGCTAACCTTTACTCCTTTAGGCCTGTTAGCCCTGTAGCATGTTAGCTAACCCTAAATCCTTTAGGTCTGTTAGCCCTGTAGCGTGTTAGCTAACCCGTACTCCTTTAGGCCTGTTAGCCCTGTAGTGTGTTAGCTAACCAAACACTGTCTACTGTAGATGGAGCCTGTCACATACTTGAAACTAACACTGCTCTACTGTAGTGGAGCCTGTCACATTACTGAAAAACTAACACTGTCACGTAGATGGAGCCTGTTTCACATTACTGAATCTAACACTGTCTACTGTAGATCGGGAGGCCTGTCACATCACTGAACTTAACCTACCTGTCTACTGTAGATGAGGCCTTGTCACATTACTGAAACTACACTGTCTACTGTAGATGAGGCCTGTTCACCATTTACTGAAACTAAACACTGATCTATCTGATAGATGGAGCCTGTCACCACTACTTGAAAACTTAAACACTTTGTCTACTGGTAGATGGAAGCCTGTTCACATTACTGAAAACTAACACTGTCTACTGTAGATGGTGAGCCTGTCACACTACGAACTAACACTGTCTACTGTAGATATGGAGCCTGCACCGTCTACATTACTGAACACTAATCACTGTTCTTAACTGTAGGATCGGAAGGGCCTGGTCACACTACTGAATACTAATACACTGTTCTACTGTAGTGGAGCCTTCACTATTTACTGAAACTAACTACTGTCTACAGGTGAGATGGAGCTGTCCACACTACTGAAACTAACACTGTTTCTACCTGTATGACTGGAGCCTGTCATCATTACTGAAACTTAACACCGTTCTACTGTAGCATTGGGCCTGTCAACACTACTGAAACTAACACCGTCTACTGTAGAGGAGCCTGTCCAACACTACTGAAACTATACACTGTCTACTTGTAGATGGAGGCCTGTCACACTTACTTGAAACTAACACTGTCTATGTAGATGGAGCCTGTCACACTACTGAAAACTAACTACTGTCTACTGTATGATGGAAGCCTGTCACACTACTGTAAACTAACACCACTGTCTACTGTAGATGGAGCCATGTCACACTACTGAAACTAACAACTGTCTCACTGTAGATGGAGCTCTGTCACACTACTGAAACTAAAACATGTCTACTGTTAGATGGGCCTGTCACACTACTGAAACTAACACTGTCTACTGTAAGATGGAGCCTGTCACATCTTACTGAACTCACATGGGATTCCCGGCTCAGGATTCTGAGTAGAGAGAGACAAGAGATACTCCCCGACGGACCTGCACAAACCATTTCTGACAATCTTATGAAGCAATATGATGTGACAATTCTGCATAACAGGCTCTACAGATGTTGGATCTTAATCTGATCCAGTTTGCTACATGCAGAAAAATAATCCTGTAGCAAACAAGGAATATTGATTATTGGATTACATTATTAGGACATTTTTTGTAAAGGCTTGATACATTTGTTCGTAGGTGGAAAAGGTTGGAATTAAAAACTTCATTTAAGCCTTTTTTAAACCTCAAATACACTACACAATGATACTACTGGCTCTGGGTGATTTTGATGAATTAAGATCTGCTAGAATCATCTGTATGATTTTCTGAGGCCCAAACCACATCATTCAGTCTGCCTGACATGCGATATGTGTGAGCTGCTTATCCAAGATATCTTCTGTCATCCCAGCTGGATTTGAGTGCATGTCAGAGATGTTGTGAAGAAAGAGAAACGCCCCTACTGTAGTTCCACCCATGTCAGTTGGGACGATAATACGGTCGTAGGGATTAGTTCAACATGCTACAGGCCTAAAGGATATTATTCGGTTAGCTAACACACTCTTACAGGGCTAACAGGCCTAAAGGAGTACGGTTGTTAGCTAACACGCTACAGGGCTAACAGGCCTCAAAGGAAGTTATGGTTATCCTAACACACTACAGGCTGAACAGGCCTAAAGGAGTACGGTGTTAGCTAACACACTTTACAGGCTAACAGCCTAAAGCGAGTTATGGTTAGCTTAACACCGCTACAGGGCTAAAACAGGCCTAAGGGCGAGGTTATGGTTAGCTAAAACACGCTTACAGGGCTAACAGGCCTAAAGGAGTACGGGTTTAGCTAACATCGCTACAGGGCTTAAACAGGCCTAAAGGAGTTATGGTCAGCTTTAACACGCTACAGGCTAACAGGCCTTAAAGGAGTTATGGTTAGGCTAAACACGCTACAGGCTAAACAGGCGCTAAAGAGTTATGGTTAGCTAACACACTACAGGCTAAACAGGCCTAATGATGTACGGGTTAGCTAACACGCTACAGGGCTAACAGGCCTAAAGGGTTATGCGCTAGCTAACACACCTACAGGGCTAAACAGGCCTAAAAGGAGTGACGTGTTAGCTAACACTCACTACAGGCGGTAACAGGCCTAAAGGATGTTATGGTTAGCTAACCGTCACTACAGGCTAACAGGCCTAAAGGAGTACGGGTTACTTAACACACTACAGGGCTAACAGGCCTAAAGGATTAATGGTAGCTAACACACTACAGGTCTAACACCTAAAGAGTCACGGGTTTAGCTAACACGCTACAGGCGCTTAACAGGCCTAAAGGCAGTTATGGTATAGCTAACTACATCTACAGGGCTAACAGGGCCTTAAAGGAGTACGGGTACTTAACAACACTACAGGGCAACAGGCCTAAAAGGTGTTATGGTATCTAACACACTACAGGCTAACAGGCCTTAAAGGTTACGGTCTAGCTAACATCGCTACAGGGCTTAACAGGCCCTAAAGCTGAGTTATGGTTATCGCTAACACACTACAGGGCTAACAGGCCTAAAGGAGTACGGGTTAGCTAACACACTACCAGGGCTAACAGCGCCTAAAGGAGTACGGGTTAGCTAAAACACGCTACAGGGCTAAACAGGCCTAAAGGAGTTATGGTTAGCTAACACGCTACAGGGTCTAAACAGCCTAAAGGAAGCTTATGGTTAGCTAAACACACTACAGGGCTAACAGGCCTAAAGGAGTACGGGTTAGCTAACAGCTACTAGGGCTAACAGGCCTAAAGGAGTTTATGTGTTAGCTAACACGCTATCAGGGCTAACAGGGCCTAAGGAGTTATGGTTAGCTAACACGCCTACAGGGCTAACAGGCCTTAAAGGAGTTCATGGTTCAAGCTTAACACAACTACAGGGCTAACAGGCCTAAAGGAGTACGGGTTAGCTAACACGCTACAGGCTAACAGCCTAAAAGGCAGTTATGGTTAGCTACACACTACAAAGGGCTAAACAGGCCTAAAGGAGTACGGCTGTTAGCTAAACACACTACCAGGGCTAACAGGCCTAAAGGACGTTATGGTTAAGCTAACACACTACAGGCCTAACAGACCTAAATAGGAGTACGGGTTAGCTAACACACTACAGGGCTAAACAGGCCTCAAGGAGTTTATGGTTAGCTAACTTTCACTACAGGGCTATACAGGCCTAAAGGAGTACGGGTTAGCTAACACCAACTACAGGGCTAACAGGCCTAAAGGGTACGGGTTAGCTAACACACTACAGCGGGCCTAACAGGCCTAAAGGGAGTCTATGGTTAGCTAACCACGCTACAGGGCTATACAGGCCTAAAGGGAGTTTATGGTGAAGCTAACACACTACAGGTGCTAACAGGGCCTAAAGGAGTACGGGTTAGCTAACCACACTCAGCGCTAACAGGCCTAAAGCGGAGTACGGCGTTAGCTAACACACTCTATCAAGGGGCTAACAGGCTAAAGGTGTACGGGTTAGCTACACCTACAGGGCTAACAGGCCCAAAGAGTTTAT
>NW_019946786.1:0-1093 GCF_002910315.2 Salvelinus sp. IW2-2015 | reverse complement strand
CAGATAGCAATACTGGGGGATTTGAAAAGCCATAGTCAATCAATCAATAATATAATAATTATTTTAGCAAAACATTTTATCTTTAATTTACAATCTGTAGAAGCTATGAGAATAGAAAGGTTCAGTACTTTTGTGAAGCATCACAGTTGAAAAATATATAGCAAATAGAAATCCAAAATGGATGGTGTTGAGAGATAGATGGGAGGGGTTGAATGGAGCTGAAGGGTGGGACTAATAACAAGATAACCAATGTAAAACATACGGGTCTGTAGAATTTATATTGGTTCAGAACTTTTGTGAAATAGCGCAGTCACAAATAGAAATCAAACTGGATGGACATCAGAAATAGAGGAAGGACTAAAAACCAACTAAATATAACTATTGTAAAATAGATTGTGTCTGTAAATTGTGTATAAGATGTATAAACTGAAGGTAGAAGCAGAAGTGTTTATTAGTTTACTCCAATTGGGGGATCGGTGGTAGGGTTTGGGGAATAATAATAAAGGTATWTTCTTTTAAAAAGTATGTATGTCTATATAGGTATGTGTATGTATATAGGTATGTGTATGTATATAGGTATGTGTATGTATGTAGGTATGTGTGTATATGCATGGATATATGTGTATATGTATGCATGCGTGTGTATATGGATATATATATTTACCAAAACAATATATGGGGGGATTGGAAATGATGCAGACAATTACATTGATGGAAGCTACAATCTTTAGGCTTACGGGTGTTTAAACAATGCCTTATTCCCATGACGACCGAAGATGTAACGTACGTTTCCCAAAACAACAGAAATAATGTTCACTAAGTGCATCATGTGTCGATACTGATAGGATTGAAAGAAAGGCAGGGCTGTTCTAGGAACTGCTTTCTCCATTCAGATCTTAACATAACATGAGAATTATTCCACAATACTGACTACAGATCAGGTCCTAGAGAGATATTATCACCTTGTGGTATTTTTATCCTGCGTTTGTTTAATTGCAATGACATTGGCAACTTTATATTTTTTCGGTCAACTTCGTTCCAAAGTTATTGACTGCTCTACCTCCCTTTGGGGAACCGGGCCCTGGACCATAGT
>NW_019946785.1:0-27672 GCF_002910315.2 Salvelinus sp. IW2-2015 | reverse complement strand
GGAGAGAGATGGCTACAATTTAAAGAAATCATACCTTCAATAAAATACAAATATATGTTATTGGAATTAGTCAATATAGTTCTGTTTAATGTAAATGGGTCTCTTATGCTGGGCAAACGTGTTAACTGTGTTTAAGACCTACTGATCGACGTCTTACTCCCCACTAATCACTGCCAATGCAACACCAGTATATGGGACTTATTGACTAATGAGAGAAAGCTCTTCTACCTGTCTCAGCTAACGGTGGGATGGAAAATACTCAGTAGGGTCTCTACTAACCAGATATGGTTGGGTTTTTGGAAGTAGAGACGGGTTAGGGTGCGCACATGACTCTCCAGCTGCCTGCGCGCCGGAAAAGCCCTACGTTCGTCCATTCTGAAGCATTTCATGTGTCTGAAATGTACAAACTGCCTCCCTGTTGGAACCAGAGACGCAAATCAAGTGCACTATAGTTTTACCGCTGGCCAATGGGATGGCTCAGATTTACGTAACGCCATAAAACAAAGGTTTAAAACCAGCCGGACAGGGGAAACTGTTCATAATACAGCAAATAGCTGCTGTTTTTATGAGGAAGGTCATGTTTTAAGGTAGCCTAAGTGGTTAGACACAGCAAAGTAGCTGCTGTTTTCATGAGGAATGGTCATGTTTAAGGTAGCTAGTGGTTAGACCACAGCACAATAGCTGCTGTGTTTCCATGAGGAAGGGTCATGTTTAAAGGTAGCCCTATGTGGTGTAGACACAGAAATAGCTGCTGTTTTTATGAGGACGGTTCATGTTTAAGGTAGCCTAGTGGTTAGACACAGCAAATAGCTGCTGTTTTTAATGAGGAAGTTTTCAGTTTAAGGTAGCCTAGTGGTTAGAGCGCTCTGGACTAGTAGTGAAAGGTTGCCAGATCAATCCCCGAAGCTGACAAGGTAAAAACCCTGTTGTTCTTTCCTGAAGCAAGGCAGTTACCGACTGTTTCTAGAAACGTCATTGGGAAAAAAATAAAAGGAAAAAAAAAATTTGTTTCTTTATGACCTGCCTAGTTAAATAAAGGTTAAAAAACAACCTACTTACAGTCAACACTGTCAACACTTTTTGCTATCACACTGTCAACCTTTGTATTCAACACTGTTGTATTCAACACTTTAACCACTGTCAACACCTTTGTATTCACACGTCTTTAGAGAGGTATAAAATGAGCGTTCTTCTGTTTCCTCTCACAGCGCTACAACAATGAGCAGGAAAGTGTCTCTACAGGCTTGTTGTTGTTATTAATTAGCGTCTTGGTTATTTTTAATTGGAGGAATATTAACTTTCTCTGTTCATAGCAGTAACATCATTTGTTTCCTGAGGCAGAAATAATGAGGTGAGACGAGTTTCTCCATCAGATGGAAGACTGGTGGTGTCCTTTATGTAGAGTCACTGGAGGAAAGGACCAGAGGAGGGATTTGAGAGGAGACCCGTCAGTCTGCTTGCCTCTCTCCGTCCGCTGAGACTGACCATCAGAATGCATGCACCATCAACCCTGTAAAATAAAAAGTGAAGTATTTAAAGTATGCCACTCAGGCTGTGCCTCAACAAGTAAATACAACTATTACGGTGTATTTATATAGCGCTACCTAACTTTAAAATATGGCCTGCAACAATGTATTGGGCAGAGTAATTCAAGCAGACTAATATGCGGTGTGGTCCGTAAGAGTAGGACAGAAGGCTAATACTGGAAAACCTTTACTGAAACTGTCAGCCTGTATTACACTTTAAACTACCAAATAAAACTACAGGCTTCCCGTCATCAACAGCATCAATGAAAAAGGTTCCCCCTTGAACTGAGAGTCCCCATGTCCCCGGGGCCGAAAGGCGCTCGCACCTCTCTGATTCAGAGGGGGTTAAATACGGAGACAACATTTCAGTTGAATGCTTTCAGTGTACAACTGGACTAGGTATCCCTTTACCCTTTTGTAGGGGAAAGTCCCCTCCCATAAGAAAATACAAAACTCATGATTAAGCCATTACAAACAAGATACATTTTCCACTCAGCTAAACATATCATGAATTATCTTAATTGAACCTTTGCAGATCGGTTTATCATAATACTATATACGCACAATATAAAACATTTGTGTAGAAACCCATCACTACTAACATGGGTTGTCTCTAATACCTGATTTCACATGAACGTGTATTTGGGACAGGCACTACAAAGCCAGCCTGAATGCCGGTAGCTTCTGGCCTTGGTGTGGTAAGAGGAGCGGGAGAAGGAGACCGTGTGATGACAGCAGCAAGGACGTCGTTTGCAAGTTGAAAGAACGTCGAGTACAGTTACCGAGAGAAAAAGATGAAAGTGGCCAACAGTGAAAGTCCAAGAATGGAACCAAAAAGGACTACATTTTGTGGAAAAATGAATCTGATGAAACCGTTTGCTTGTTGGAGAATGTTCTTCGTGGATAAGGATGTTAAAGATGGGAAACCTTTAGAAGTCAGGAGGATGGTGACAATAAGGTTGTTGAATTGTGGATGTGAGTCATAGTAACCAGGAGTGGTATTGGTTTGGTTGATATTGTGTAGTCATGTAACCAGGAGTGGTATGGTGTTGATATTGTGTAGTCAATACGTAACCAGGAGTGGTAAAATGGTGTGATATGGTGTGTATCTAAAGAGCAAAAGCTGTTTATCTGTATTATTGAACCTCTATGGAGAATGTAGCTGTTTATCTGTAATTATGACCTCTATGGAGAATGAGCTGTTTATCTGTATTATGCCTCCTATGGAGAATGTAGCTGTTATCTGTATTATTGCCCTCTATGGAGAAATGTAGCTGTTTATTCTGTATTATTGACCCCTAATGGGAGAAATAGTAGCTGTTTATCTGTATTATTTGACCTCTATGGAGAAGTAGCTGTTTAATCTGTATTATTGACCTCTATGGAGAATGTAGCTGTTTATCTGTATTATGACCCTCTATGGAGAATGTAGCTGTTTATCTGTAATTATTGACCCTATGGAGAAATGTAGTCTGTTTATCTGTATTTATTGACCCCTATGGAAAGAATGTAGCTGTTTATCTGTATTATTCCTTTCCTATGGAGAATGTAGCTGTTTATCTGTATTATTGACCCCTATGGAGAATGTAGCTGTTTATCTGTATTATTGACCCTCTATGGAGAATGTAGCTGTTTATTCTGTATTATTGACCCTCTATGGACGAATGTAGCTGTTTATATTGCTGTTATTATTTTGACCCTATGGAGAATGTAGCTGTTTATCTGTATTTTGACCCGCTATGGGAGAAGTAGCTGTTTATTGTTATTATTGACCCTATGGAGAATGTAGCTGTTTATCTGTATATGACCCCTATGGAGAATGTAGCTGTTTTATCTGTATTATGACCCTAATGGAGAATGCTAAGCTGTTTTATCTGTATATTGACCCCTATGGAGAATAATTGTTTATCTGTATTATTGAACCTCTATGGATGAATGTAGCTGTTTATCTGTATTATTGACCCCTATGGAGAATGTAGCTGTTTATTGTATATTGACCCCTATGGAAGAAATGTCAGCTGTTTATCTGTATTATTGCCCTATGGAGAATGTTTAGCTGTTTATCTGTATATTGACCCCCTATGGAGAATGTAGCTTGGTTGTATCTGTAATTATTGGACTCTATGGAGAATGTAGCGTGTTATCTGTAATTATTACCCTATGGAGAATGTAGCTGTTTATCGTAATTATTTGACCCTATGGAGAATTATCTGTTTTCTGTATTATTGACTCTATGGAGAATGTAGCTGTTTATTCTGTATTATTGACCCCTTGGAGAATGTAGCTGTTTATCTGTTATTATTGAACCTCTCATGGAGAATGTAGCTGTTTAATCTGTATTATTGACCCCTATGGAGAATGTAGCTGTTTATCTGTATTATTGACGCCTATGGAGAATGTAGCTGTTTATCTGTATTATTGGGACCCCTATGGAGAATGTAGGCTGTTTTATGCTGTATTATTGACCCTATGGAGAATGTAGCTGTTTATCTGTATGATTGCCTCCCTATGGAGAAATGTAGCTGTTTACTGTATTATTGAACTCTATGGAGAATGGATCTGTTATCTGTACTTTATTGGCCCCTATGGAGAATGTAGCTGTTTATCTGTATTATTGACTATGGAGAATGTAGCTGTTTATCTGTATTATTGGACCTCTATGGAGAATGGTAGCTGTTTATCTGTAATATTGACCCGCCTATGGAGAATGGTAGCTGTTTTTATCTGTATGATTGACCCCTATGGAGAATGTATAACTGTTTTATCTGTTATTATTGACTCTATGGAGAATGTATTCCTGTTTATCTGTATTATGACCCCTATGGAGAGTTCTGTTTATCTGTATTATTGACCCACTTATGGAGAATGTATCTGTTTAATCGTATTTATTGACCCCTATTGAGAATGTATCTGTTTTCTGTATTATTGACCTCTATGGAGAATGTGCTGGTTTATCTGTATTATTTGACCCCTATGGAGAATGTACTTGTTTTTATCTGTTGATTGACCTCTATGGAGAATTGTATCTGTTTATCTGTTTATTGACCCCTATGTGAGAATGTATCTGTTTTATCTGTATTATTGACCCTATGGAGAATGTAGCCTGTTTTATCTGTATTATTGACCCCTATTGGAGAAGTATGCTGTTTATCTGTTATTAAATTGACCCCCTAGGAGAATGTATCTGTTTTTATCTGTATTATTGACCTCTATGGCAGAATGTAGCTGTTTTAATTCTGTATTATTGAACTCTTACTGGAATGTAGCCTGTTTATCTGTATTATTGGACTTCTATGGAGAATGTAGCCTGTTTATCTGTATTATTGACCAACTATCGGAGAATGGTAGCTGTTTATCTGTATATTGACCCCTATGGGAATCGTAGCTGTTTATCTGATTATTGACCCATATGGCGAATGTAAGCTGTTTATCGTATTATTGACCTCTATGGAGAATGTATCTGTTTATCTGTATTATTGAACCCCTATGGAGAAGTTAATCTGTTTTATCTGTATTTATTGACCTATGGGAATGTTCTCTGTTTATACTGTATTATGACTCTATGGAGAATGTAGCTTTTTATCTGTATTATGACCCCTATGGAATGTATCTGGTTTCATCTGTATTATGACCACTATGGAGAATGGTATCTGTTTATCTGTTTATTGACCCTATGGAGAATGTATCGTTTATCTGTATTATTTGACCTCTATTTATTTGACTTAGGAGAATTGTGAGCTGTTTATCTTGTATTATTGACGCCTATGGAGAATGGTATCTTGTTTATCTGTGTATTATTGACCCCTATCGGAGAATGTATGTTTTTCTGTATTATTGACCTCTATGGAGAATGTAGCTGTTTATCTGTATTAATTGACACTCTATGGAGAATGTAGCTGTTTATCTGTATTATTGACCCCTCTATGGAGAATGTAGCTGTTTATCTGTATTATTGACCTATGGCAGAATGTAGTCTGTTTATCTGTATTATTGACCTCTATGGAGAATGTAGCTGTTTTATCTGTATTATGACCCCTATGGAGAAATGCTAGCATGTTTAATCTGTATTATTGACCTCTTATGGAGAATTGTAGCTGTCTTTTTATGTTTTAAATTGACCTCTATGGAGAATGTAGCTGTTTATCTGTATTATTTGCCTCTATGGAGAATGTAGCTGTTTATCTGTATTATTGGACCCCTATGGAGAATGTTCTGTTTATCTGTATTATTGACCCCTATGAGAATGTAGGTTTATCTGTATTATTGACCCTATCGGAGAATGTAAGTCTGTTTTATCTGTATTAAATTGACCTATGGAAATGTAAGCTGTTTATCTGTATTATTGACCTCTATGGAGAATGTAGCTGTTTATCTGTATTATGACCCCTATGGAGAGACTATCTGATATGACCTTGGAATGTTCTTAACTGTATTATTGAACCCCTATGGAGAATGTAGCTGTTTTATCTGTCATTTTATTAGACCCATAGATCTTTTATGTTTGGCCTAGGGAATGTAGCTGTCTTTATCGTGTATTATTGACCTCTATGGAGAAATGTACTGTTATCTGTATTTGACCCTATGGAGAATGTAGCTTGTTTATCTGTATTATTGACCTCTATGGAGAATGTTAGTGTTTTATGTGTTATTATTGGCCTCTAATGGAAATGTTGCTGTTTATCTGTATTATTGACCCCTATGGAGAATGTAGCTTGTTTATCTGTATTATTGACCTTCTCTGAGAAGTACGTACTGATAGACTAGAGAATAGCTGTTTATCCTGTATTATTGACCTCTCATGGAGAATGTAGCTGTTTATTCTGTATTATTGACCCTATGGAGAATGTGAGTGTTTTATCTGTATTATTGACCCTATGGAGAAATGTAAGCTGTTTATCTGATATTATTGACCCCTATGGAGAATGTAGCTGTTTATCTGTTTATTGATCTCTATGGAAGATGTAAGCTGTTTATATCTGTTAATATTGACCCCTATGAGAATGTAAGTTGTTTATCTGTAAATTATTGACCCTATGGAGAATGTAGCTGTTATCTGTTATATTGACCCCATTGGAGAATGTAGCTAGGTTATCTGTATTATTGCACCGCCTATGGAGAATGTAGCTGTTTATCTGTTTTATTGACCCTATTGGAGAATGTAGCTGTTTGTCTGTATATTGAACCTATGGAGAATGTAGCGTTTATCTGTATTTTGACCTCTAGGAGAATGAGCTGTTTTATCTTATTATTTGACCCTCTATGGAGAATGTAGCTGTTTATCTGTATTATTGGACCTATGGATGAAATGTAGCTGTTTTATCTGTATTATTGACCCCTATGGAGAATGTAGCTGTTTATCTGTATTATTGGACCCATACTTATCGAATGACTATGAATGTAGCTGTTTAATCTGTATTATTTGACGCCCTATTGGAGAATGATAGCGTGTTTATCTGTATTATTGACCCCTTGGAGAATGTGCGTGTTTATCTGTAATTAATTGACCTCATGGAGAATGGAAGTATTGCTTGGTGTTTGATAGTACCTTGTAAGTTGATTATGATACGCCACTAAGATGTGTTAAAGAAAGTAAGGTCTGTTTATGTCATGAAGTATTTTTCCTATGGAGAAGTTCGCTGGTGATAATTTGTATTATGTGGGTAGGATCATTTCCTGAATTCCAGTAATGCCCTGTTAGGGTGAAAGAGGTTGAGGAGTCCAAGGATCAGGGCTGTATACAAGTCTCCCATGTGGGAGGTGGTGAAGAGATTGAAGGGAAAGAGGCCAGTTTCTGAAGAAGAGATGGAGGTGGATTGTACACAACCAGTTGTAAATGTTATACGGTCAATCAAGTGTTTCTGGATGCACTTATTGTGAAAAGGAGGAATTTTGTTAGCATTACAGCCACAGTGGTATTACAATTGTACTGGAATTCCATTATACTGCAGCAGATAGTTTTTTGTGCCTCCAAGACTTATGGCAGAAGCACTTTCAAGGACTACTGTCACCAGGAAATGTCCCTCCATCACATGATCCTCTGAGCCTCGTGTAGGACCTGATTAAAATAGAAAGCGGCAGATTTTTGTTTAATTAACAAATTCAATACAAACTATCTTGTTATTTTAGTTTGATTAAAGTAAATGTTTTTCTTGTTTGGGGACGTATTGTCCAACCTGAATCAGTTAGGTGGCGAGGGCACATATAATGGTTGCGACGCGAATTATACCACAGAAGAAGAAGTTCGTTTTCCGTATTCCAGCAAACACCCGAAAGTTACAGAGACGGAGAGGAACAGAAACAATCAAACAGAAGCGCTACTACTCAAAAACTAGATAAGGTACAAATAAACGTCACATGAATTCAAACATGAATTGATTGTCTTGTTTATTCTTATACCATATTTTTACTGAAGGAAGGTAAGAAAAATGTGTGTTTTATGAACTTGAGAGATCGCTATGAACTGTGTCGACACCATTGTTAACGGAAGGTGAAAAGGAGCAGGGAGGGGTGTGTTAGTTTACCAAATGCTGTCCGCGGCCAGTGCATCTGACTTCTCCTGTAAACGGTGATAATGTATGGGCATGATAACTTAACTCGGGGCGAAAATCTGATATCAACCTTGGCGGGGACAATTGACATTACATTCTCAGAGCAATTCCTGAGGGGGACACCAAAAAGTAGTGCTGTAACACATAGCCTACGTTGTAATATGTTAAATGTATATTGAGGAACCATAATTCTCAACTGAATAATTTGATAAGGTACAGTAGTTAAGAAGGGTTAACCAACATTGTTCAATGTTTAAATTCATTATATACTAACTACTAATAATAGTTATAGCGTGCTCCTTACCAGTCCAGTATGGTATGCAGGTATTCGGACTTACAACTAGCAATATCAAGGAAAGGCCAGTAGGTACAATGGTACTGTACACTGTATGGGTGTAGTTTCATAAAATACAATGAACAATGGTTGTTGATCTCATCTAAAGAGTCCCATTGAAACCATCACAAAGTTAGGTCTCCGTTATTGGAATTGACCTTTTAAATTTTACTTTTTCATGATAACATTTATATGTCATTAAATGTGCCACTGGCCTGAGTCTACTACAAATATCTATACAAGAACAAAAAGCTTAAAATAGGTACAGTCCTAAAGCAAAATTAACTACTCAAGAAAACCCAAATAAATCAAACAAAATATTCCTTCAGTTCAGTGTTCAACTGCTTCAACAGCAAGCTATGGACAAGTATGTCGCACAAAAGTATGCAATTTTAATAAAATAACATGGAAATAATAATTTTGTAAGTGTACTGTCAATGTACTAAAAAACTACTCTCCTCTTGGCTGCTTATACCCCGCTCATTTACTGCCCTAGCACAGCTCCTAATAGCAGTATTTCCGCACAGTCACCTTGTTGGACATAGGGGTTTCCGGGGTGGGCAGATGTGTTTCTTTGGACGTGGCAATTGATTCAAACATGCTCTTAAAACCTTCCTGACTGGCCATAGAGGACACTAACTGATGGACCAAGAAAGGGAATCCCGATCATGGGGAGGCTGAGACAAGCCGTGTAATCAGATTTACCACAGTGTGCTCCACAATGGACATAGAGGGCTAATGGCTGCTGCCTTCTCACATTGCCTGTTGCCACTGTGTATTTTCCTGCCCATGTTTGAGGCACCATCGTAACTCTGGCCCACGTAAGCCCAGACTATGGGAAATTGAAGCCTCAACAACACTTCAGTTGCCACTTTCGCATGCCCTCTGCCTGTTGTTTCTCCGACACCACCCTGTATAGCCACATAAAACTCCTCGTGAGGGACAAGGTCATGGTGCAACATAATGCAAAAGGACACTCTCTTCATCTCATCCATCGCGAGCCGATGCGCTTCATGTTGGGTAACGTATCACAGACATCTTGAAGTACACATCAGACAATTAATGAAATTGTACAATCGGCCAGATGACCTAATCTCAGCTGCAATGCCTTCGAATGATTGTATTGGCCATGATGTTCAGAATTTTCATTCTGTCTTTGGGGCCTCTTGAAAACGTCAACACTCTGTGTGCAAGAGTTTGTTCGTTCAAAAATTGTGGGGTGGCTGATATGGTTTTGTGCTGCATCACTGAGGTAACTGGACAATGCTGTGCCACTGTCCCCTATACTTCGGTGTAGCTGGCAACAAGGGTGACACCTGGTCCTGCCGTGGCTGTGACATTGTTCTCTGAAGTCTCTTTCCTGGCTCTTTCCTTCACACCCTCACTGACTCATGTCTGTCTCCTAAGAAAAGAAATAAGGTGTTTGCCGTACTCCTAAACTCCGGTACCCACAAAACTACACAATTAATCACAACAGCAATACCATTGCGTAAAACAAATCTTAGTTTAGTCATCAGTTTTAAGGTGAGAGCGGGGGTTTCCATGGCATTTTCCCAATTATGTCCCTATTTTTACAAGTCAAAAAAATTTGAAGACCTTTCATAATGTTGCAACAAAGACTCACACAAACTTACTGAGACTCCCTGTCTCTGCAATCTTCCCTGCATATCTGTCCCAACTCTGCTGTCTGTGTGCCATCTGTTGCCTGCTCTGCCTAACGACATCATTGTTGAAACTTTCCATTTAGCATTTCACTTCTTTCTTATGAACATTTTATCAACTCGTCTTTGAGATTATTAGGCTACTAGAGTTCTTACTATGCGTTTTGGTGTACTGAAATACTGCCATTTTTCTACCTGGCTGGCTGGCCGTCTAGCTGCACACACACACATTTACACAACATATGCTACAACCTTTTTAATTCTAGTTTGTTCATATTGGCTGGCTTCCACAATAGCTGAATTTGTAAAGCTAGCGAGCACCAATTCCGTTTCTGTGGTGTTTGCTATAATCTAAAAAAAAAAAAAAAAAAAAGTGAAATAAAATAAATTTAAAAAAGTTCACCAGCGACAATTTAGCTTTTGCAACGAGACCATTAAATATATTTAAGACAATGGTAGAAGAGAGTGTAGTTCTGTTCAGTTTGGACTTCAGTTTATCGCTAACCTTATAACAGGGACTTTGAAGCACTACAGCTGAATGATGATCTTGGAATAAAATGACGATAGCAAAGATTCCATCTTTGACGACGCCACATAAATGGAATAGGTACTAGCTAGCTTGATAGTTAATGTTTGCTTTAGTTTGCGCGCTAGCTCTGCAAATTCAGCTAGTGTGTGAACCCTGCCAACATAAAAATGTAAACATTACTATGGCGCGATTGACTGGATTAACCTCACGTCATTACGTACATTGAGTGCCTTTCGGACAGTAGATACGAACCCTCTATTACCTTGCCAGGTAAAGAACTGGCAGTGGATCAAACCATTGTGAGGCAAGGGCGGGGTGGTCGCAATCTTTTGAAACTTAAAAAGGCGCTATTAAGTGTCTATAATCAGCACAACTGCTTTCATTGCTTATTATTAATATTATTGAAATTACATAGTTATGTTTACAGTGATAGATTGGGGGGGACAAATCATATTTTTCCAGGATGGGGGGGTCGTGTCCCCCCGTCCCCCTGGGATTTCGCCTATGAACTTACTGCACAAAACTCATTGCTACAGTACTGTTTTTAATTGGTTAATGTTGCATAGGCGTACGTGTTAAGTCATGTTAAAAGGAAAAGCTGATTGGTAGATCTCGGCTTGCATTTTGACTCCATTTTTGGTGACCACTGTTCTAGAGTTTCCCCTGTTAACACCATACTGTTCTAGTTTCCCTGTTAACACCATCCTGTTTAGAGTTTCCCCTGTTAACACCATCACTGTTCTAGAGTTTTCCCTGTTAACACCATCACTGTTCTAGAGTTTTCCCTGTTAACACCACCACTGTTCTAGAGTTTCCCCTGTTAACACCATCACTGTTCTCAGGCGTTTCCCCTGTTAACACCATCAACGTGTCCCTTTACTGTTTCAAATGGGATCAATGGAATATTATCCATTTTCACTGCAACAAACCAAAACAAACCCAACTACGTAAGAGATGTTGTAGACAGAACGCATCGGAGTAGGATTCTATTACATTGACACGACTCATCCCGTACTCTACACAGACCGGGGCGGCAGAACCAATCAGAGCTGCAGTAGGCCTACATGCAAATAGAACATTACCATATTTTTTATTTATCTCCTTTGCTAGTTAGTGAGTTATTAGCCCAGTTATAGATCATCTGTAGTCAGCAATAGGGGAGTGATTACTTCCTACAAACCATGTACATTTCTAGACTCTGAAAATCGTCAGGAAAATAGTTTTTTGTTTTGTCTTAAAGGGGCAGTGTTGTATTTTGGGACACCTTCGTAAACTTGCATCAAACACAACAGCATTTTCAGTCACCTCCTTGTCTGAAGGAGAAGTGGACAAACAGGATAATGTCAAGCCCTGCATGTTTCTTTCAAAAGTCTCATGGAATGTAGGTCTACGTTGAACACCACACATTGGCTGCTACTGTAGGCTGAACGATAGAACAGCTATTTCCATGTTAAAATGTTATGGGATGTATTTTATCCATTGTTTTTGATGGTAGGTCACTCTGGTAGATCTACATTATGATCAAATAGCCACAGTAGCCTACTTGTCCACTGTTAACTGTAACTTAAAGGGGGTACAGCCTCTGTGTTCACAGTAAACACACCCTGGAAGTTGCACAGAATTTTCACAACATTAAAAGTTTGAGCTCAGCAGACCTGAAACCTGCTCAGTGACGGAGAAAGTTAGAGGAACATTGGTGATGGTGTCATGCATCTGACTGTTGTATATTCAGTGTGTCAATGATTGATTGTATCTGTCCCTATGTAAATGAATGAGAGTATATTTTATGTATTTTATATTGGTCTTATGTTAGATCAGGAGTGGGGGGTGTAAATGCTAGATGTCTGTGACCTGAGTCAAGATCAACAGGCCTGATTATATATGTCAAGAAGAGAGAGAGAGAGGAGTAGAGAGAGGAGGGGATGGGGAGGAGAGAGGAAGGGTGAGAGAGGGGGAGGGGGGGTGTAGAAGCTAGAGGTCTGTCATCTGAGTCAAACTCTACAGGCCTGATGCTATATGTCAGGAAGAGAGAGAGAACAGGACAGCAACACAATTAGACCCAACTAAATCATGAGAAAACTAAAATATAATTACTTGACACATTGGAAAGAATTAACAAAAAAACAGACGCAAACTAGAATGCTATTTGGCCCTAAACAGAGAGTAACAGTGGCAGAATACCTGACCACTGTGACTGACCCAAATTTAAAGAAAGCTTTGACTATGTACAGACACAGTGAGCACAGCCAGCAAGATTTTGACCTGTTGCCACAAGAAAAGGGCAACCAGTGAAGAACAAACACCATTGTAAATAAACCCATATTTGTTATTTTTATTTTCCTTTTGTACTTTAACCACTTGCACATCGTTACAACACTGTATATATACATAATATGACATTTGAAATGTCTTTATTCTTTGGGAACTTCTGTGAGTGTAATGTTTACTGTTCATTTTTATTGTTTAGTTCCACTTTTGTATATTAACTGTTGAATGTAACTTGTTTCCCATGCCAAAAAGCCCCTTGAATTGAATTGAAGAAATGAGAGAGAGCAGAGAGAGAGGGGGGGGGAGGACGAGATAGAGGGGAGGAGAGGGAGGGAGGTTTGAAGGAGATAAGATCAGAGAGAGAGAGGGGGGGGGGATAAGGGGAGGAGAGGGAGGGAGGTTTGAAGGAGATAAGATCAGAGAGAGAGGGGGGAGGTTTGAAGGAGGGAGGAGGGGGAGATAAGGGAGGAGAGGGAGGGAGGTTTGAAGAAGATAAGATCAGAGAGAAGAGGGGGGAGATAAGGGGAGGAGAGGGAGGGAGGTTTTGAAGGAGATAAGCTGACAGACTAAACATGCAGTCAACTGAATATCTTTTCAATACTGACTTCTCACCAGTGATGCCATAACCAGTTGTGATGTCATCATAACCAGTAACCTTTTCCACTCTCCGCTATTGGCTCAGCTCAGCATGACCCTCGGACCTATGGACTGAACGATTGAGAAAACAAAAACAGATGAAAGACAAATTATTAAATTTATATAATACCTCCTCTGCAGAGAGATGTTCACCTTTCCACATTGTGACTTTTGTGGTGAGGTCTTGTTGAGAAATGTCACACCATTTCTCAGTGCTCAATGTCTCAACACTGTTTCTCAAAGGAACCACAACCATTTGTCCTGTTCGTCTCTCACAGTTTAGTTCAGTCTACTGCTAAATAACAGGATATGGAGAAACAGCATTTGGCTGTGAGTCCAGAACCATGAGTCAGTCATGTAGACAAGGGAAGTGTTGCTAGAGAGGGAGCAAGTCTCATCAGTACATCATGTGACTTTAGTTAAACAGAATACACTGGATAAACATTATACAGACTATTAAATACATAATACACTAGATAAACATTATTACAGACTATTAAATACATAGATACACTAGATAAACATTATTAACAGACTAATTAAATACATAGATACACTAGATAAACATTATTACAGACTTAATTAATACAGAGAATACACTAGATAACATTATAACATAATAATTAATATATAGCTACAATTTACAGACATTAATTAAATACATAGAATACACTAGATAAACACTATACATACTATAATTAATATAATATACATATTACAGACTAATTAAATATATACGAATCTTATTACAGACTATTAAATCACATAGGATAACATTATTACAGACATATTAAATACATAGATACATTTATTACAGACTAATTAAATACATAGATACACTAGATAAACAATATTACAGACTAAATTAATTAAATACATAGAACATTATAACAGACTAATTAAATACATAGATACACTAGATAAACATTATAACAGACTAATTAAATACATAGATACATTATTACAGACTAATTAAATACATGAGATAATATTTATAACGAGACTAATTAAATACATAGATACATTATAACAGACTAATTAAATACATAGAATAAATTATTACAGACTAATTAAATACATAGCTACACTAGATAAACATATTACAGACTAATTAATACATAGATAAATATACAGACTAATTAAATACTAGTACACTAGATAACATTTGACAGGGGAGGAGGGAGGAAGAGAGCAACTGGAGACAGGGGAGAAGGGAAGGAAGAGAGCAATGGGGGAGACAGAAGGGAAAGGGAGGAAGGAAGCAAATGGGGGAGACAGGGGAGAAGGGAGAAGAAGAAATGGGGGAGACAGGGGAGAAGGGAGGAAGAGAGCAAATGGGGGAGACAGGGGAGAAGGGAGGAAGAGAGCAAATGGGGGAGACAGGGGAGAAGGAGGAAGAGAGCAACTGGGGGAGACAGGGGAGAAGGGAGGAAGAGAGCAAATGGGGGAGACAGGGGAGAAGGAAGAAGAGAGGCAACTGGGGGAAGACAGGGGAGAAGGGAGGAAGAGAGCAAATGGGGGAGACAGGGAGAGGAAGGAGAGAGCAACTGGGGGAGACAGGGGAGAAGGGAGGAGAGCGCAAATGGGGGAGACAGGGGAGAAGGGAGGAAGAGAGCAACTGGGGGAGACAGGGGAGAAGGAGGAAGAGAGCAAATGGGGAGGACAGGGGAGAAGGAAGAAGAGAGCAACTGGGAGAAGGGGAGAAGGGGAAGAGAGCAAATGGGGAGACAGGGGAGAAGGAAGGAAGAGAGCAACTGGGGGAACAGGGAGAAGGAGGAAGAGAGCAAATGGAGGAGACAGGGGAGAAGGGGGGAAGAGAGCAACTGGGGAGACAGGGGAGGAGGGAGAGAGAGGGTGAGGAACATAGTGTGTAAAAGGTGACGTTGACAGCAAGAGGGTTCAACCGTCTAGAGTTACCACAGCTCACACTATTCTCTGATCCGTTCTCCATGTTTCACATAGCGTGAATTTCCTGCAGATAATGAAAAACTGGGAAAAACAGGATGTGTCACACCCAAATGGCCCTTGGCTGTACGCCCAGACTTATCACACAAGTAAAGAGGTGAACTCAAGCAGTAGAACGTTAGAGGTGATATTATAGGACACACTATGTGTAACTTTGCTGCTCTGTCAGCAGTTTCCTGTGGAGTTTTTCTAATGTCAGTGTTTCCTGTAGGTAGGTGGGTTTAACTGATCTTATCTGCTTAAAAGTTTGTCACTTCATAGAAGTAAGGAAGTAATGCGATAGAAGTCATAAAGCCTAGCAGTATTTCTCACTCTTCATGACAGTAGACTTGTTTCGCTCAGTGGAGCCCCAGTTAGAGACAGACATGATACCTGCTATGAAATTGATGATTATGTTCTGGAGCACAGGTAGGATGCTGTTATACTGATATATACTTGTGACAGTTACTGAGCTGTGTTTTAACATTGTAAGATATATTATAATTTGCAGGGCTAGTAAAATAACATGCAACTGGAAGCAAAGAGTACAAATGTGTCTCAAAGCAGGAAAATTATGTGATCACCTGTAAATTAATTTATTGTAGCATAATTGTCCATCTGGGACAGGCACTAATGTACAGTGTATTCCGAAAGTATTCAGACCCCTTGAATTTTTCCACATTTTGTTACAGCCTTACTTTAAAATTGATTGCATTATTTATTTTTCTCATCAATCTACACACAGTACCCCATAAAGACAAAGCAAAAACATGTTTTTAGAATTGTTCATATTTATAACACATCAAAAACAGAAATACCTTATTCACATAAGTTTTCAGACCCTTTGCTATGAGACTCGAAATTGAGGTTGGGTTCATCCTGTTTCCAGTGATCATCCTTGAGATGTTTCTACAACTTGATTGGAGTCCACTTGTGGTAAATTCAATTGATTGGACATGATTTGGAAATGTACACACCTGTCTGTATAAAAGTGGATAGAGTCAAAGTAACAAAGACTGTTATGCAGTGGTGTAAAGTACTTAAGTAAAAATACTTGAAAGTACTACTTAAGTAGTTTTTTGGGTGTCTGTACTTTACTTTTTATATTTTTGACAACTTTTACTTCACTACATTCATAAAGAAAATTATGTACTTTTAATCCATACATTTTCCCTGACACCCAAAAGTATTTGTTACATTTTGAATGCTTAGCAGGACAAGGGTCTAATTCATACTTATCAAGAGAACATTCTGTCACGTTCTGACCTTTATTTTCCTTTGTTTTGTCTTTAGTTAGTATGGTCAGGGCGTGAGTTGGGGTGGGCAGTCTATGTTATGTGTTTCTATGTTTAGGGTTGTCATTTGGCCTAGTATGGTTCTCAATCAGAGGCAGGTGTTTTGCATTGTCTCTGATTGGGAACCATATTTAGGTTGCCTGTTTTCACTGTTGGTTTATGGGTGTTTGGTTCCTGTGTCTGTGTTCGTGCCACACGGGACTGTTTCGGTTAGGTTACTTTGTTATTTTGTATTTTTTTGTCGTGTTCAGTMYATTATATTAAAACATGGACACTTACCACTCTGCGTCTTGGTCCGATCCCTGCTACACTTCCTCTTCAGAGGAAGAAGAGGATGACAGCCGTTACACATTCCTGGTCATCCCTACTGCCTCTGATCTTGCAGACTGACTAATCACATGCTTTTTTTGAAAATGATCTCTGAATGTTGGAATGTGCCATTGACTATCTGTAAATAAAATAGAAAATGTGGCTGTCTGCTTAATATAAGGCATTTTAAATTATTTGTACTTGTACTTTTACTTTTGATACTTAACTATATTTAAAACCAAATACTTTTAGACGTTTAACTTCACTAGGGTAGGGGGCAGCATTTGGAATTTTGGATGGAAAGCGTGCCCAAAGTAAACTGCCTGCTACTCAGGCCCAGAAGCTAGGATATGCATATAATTGGTAGATTCGAATGGAAAACCCTCTAAAGTTTCCAAAACTGTTAAAATAATGTCTGTGAGTATAACAGAACTGATATGGCAGGTGAAAACCTGAGGAAAATCCATCCAGGAAGTACTATTATTTTTGAAAGACTGTTTTTCCATTGAAAGCCTATCCACCATACAAAGACTTGGGACCCAGTTCACGATCCCTATGGCTTCCACTACATGTGCCCAGTCGTTAGGTATTGTTTCAGACTTTTACTCTGAAAAATGAGGGAGATACAGTACTTTCAATGAGAGGACAGTGGAAATTTTCCAGACATGAGTCCAGTGCGCGATTGGGAGCGCGCCTTTCTTGTTTCTCCTTTTCTATTGACAAAGCTTTTAGCTTTGTCCGGCCTGTCTATTGAAATATTATACTGATTATTATGACAAATAACACACGTGGAGGATATGATTTTAAAACACTCGTTGACCAATGTTTCTACCGAACTTCTTTGTATTGAGTACTTAAGTTTTATGAATTTTTATCGTTGACTGTCTGTTAGTGACCACACCAGGCTAGCCTCTGCTTGTTCCAATGGGATTGGCTTGAACAAAACGCACCCTCGAACAAAATGCGCAGGGTTTATTTGGACATAAAAGTGGAGGTGACATTTTTTTTTGAACAAACAAAACACTTATTTGTGTCAGCTATGTGAGTCTTCGGTAGTTGCAACACTATGAAGATCATCAATGTAAGTGATACTTTTTATCGCTATTGTCGACTTTTTGTTACTCACCCTCTTCTTGGCAGCTAACTGTTTTGCAATGATTCTGTCTGCTGGGCGGCTGTTCTCAGATTAATCTCTGGTTTGCTTTCGCCGTAAAAGCCTTGTTTTTTTTTGAAATCTGACACAGGCGGTTGGATTAACAAAAAGTTATCTTTAAAGCTGGTTGTATAACATGTATCTTTTATCCTATGTTTATTATGAGAATTTTCTGTTTTGTTGAGTTTCACAGCTCTGCAATTTCACTGGATGTTGTTTGAAGACAGTGGTATTGAAAACAAAAACACGCAACAAAACCGAGGTTTTTGGATGTATACAACATGGACTTTATTCGAACAATAACGAAACATTTCATTGAGATGGGGAGTCTTGTGAGTGCAAACATAATGAAGATCATCAAAAGGTAAAGTGATTCATTTTTATCACTATTCTGACTTGTGTAACTCCTCTCTAGCTCTGGCTGTTACGGTTTGGTAATGATCGTCTGCTGGTGCTCTGCGGTATGCTTTACGTGCCGTAACCTTTTGTGAAATCTGACACCAAGTGGCGGATTAACAAGAAAGCTTTATATTTTGAAAAGCACTGTAATGATTTTTAACTACATTGTTTTAAATAAGAGTATTCTCTGTTTTGGAATTTGGGCTCTGCAAATTTCACTGGATGTTGGCCAGGTGGGACGCTAGCGGTCACACAAACGACTGGCATACCTCATAAGAAGCGAGTTTTCATCATTGTAGTGTATATTTACTGGGTGAACCTGTCACTTTTACTTGAGTCGCTATGTTCTTTACTTTAACAAGTGACAGGGGTATCTTTCGCCCCATACTGGTGGTAGCGTGTTGATATCAATGGTGTTCTATAGAGATAAGAGTGAGACATTGAAGTGGGTCAGTTCTCTAGCTTGAATCGTAGACCTAAGAGTGGTGGTGACACAGACGTGTCTAGGAAATGAGTTAGATGCCTCCGTAAACACCATCCACTGAGGCTACTCTTGAGTTTCCACGCAACTGTTAAACAGCAAGTAGTGTGGTCTAAGGAGTGTCTCTGTGTAACACCATGACTGAGTTTATGGAGTTTCCACTGTTAACAATACCATCAACTGGTTTTTCTAGAGTTAATCCCTTGTATTAACACCTCACTGTTCTAGAGTTTTCCCTCTGTTAAACAAACAGCAGAGCAACTGAGTGGCTAAGAAGGTCTTTCGCCCTGTTACACCATCACTGGTTCTATCGAGTTTCCCCGTGTAACAGTGAAGGAAGGAAATGCACCCCATCTACGAGTATCTAGAGTTTCTCCACTCGGTAAACACCATGCACGGTTCTAAGTTTCCCCTGTTAACAACGCAATCAACTGTTACTCAGAGTTTCCCCCTGTTAACAAGACCATCATTGTTCGTATGGGAGTTTACCACCTGTTAACAACATCGCACTGGTTAACTTGATATTGTGACGTTATCGCGCCTGTTAACCCCAGATACACTTGGGGTTCTAGAGTTTCCCCTGTTAACTCAACCCATCAAACTGTTCAGAGTTTCCCCTGTTAACACCAATCACTGGTTCTAGAGTTTTTCCCCTGTTAACACCATCACTGTTCAGAGTTTCCCCTGTTAAACCCCTCACTGTTCTTAGAGTTTCCCCTGTTAACCACCATCAACTGTGACTTAGACGTTATTCCCGCTACACTATATCCTACTGTAAAAATAGAGTTTTCGCTCTGTTAACACCAATCACTGCTTCTAACCGGGATTTCATCCCTGCTAAACACCATCCCTTGTTCGTAAGAGTTCTCCCTGTTAACAGTACATCACTGTTCTAGAAAACGAGTTTCCCCTGTTAACACCATTCGACTGTTCTAATGTGGAGTTTTCCCCTGTTAAGCAAACCAATCACGTGTTACGTCGCTAGGAGTTCTCTTTCAACTGCTGGGTCACGTCCATCTCGCATGACTTGTCTTTGCTTTTTACAACATTTCGGAAAGGAGATATGGTTTTTTAATACTGTATTACATTCCGTGCTCTTCTATGAGTCCCTCATACAGACCAGTCAGCGTCTAGAGTTTCCCGACTGTAAACACCACACTGTGCTAGAGTTTCCACACTAGTTAAAACAAAACACAAATATCTCAACCACAATGTTAGAGTACTCCTAAAAGAGCCTAAATTTCGTGGGAGATTTCCCCTGTTAAACACCAATCACTGCTTCTAGAGTTTCCCCTGTGTAACCACCATCACTGGTTCTAGAGTTCCCCTGTTAACACCAATTCAACTGTTCTAGAGTTTTTCCCCTTAACACCATCACGTTTCTAGGAGTTTTCCCCTGTTAACACCATCACTGTTCAGAGTTTCCCCTGTTAACACCAATCACTGTTCTAGAGTTGACCTTTAACAACCATCACTTGTTCTACGAAGTTTCCCCCTGTTAACAACCATCCACTGTGTCTAGAGTTTCCCCCTGTTTAACAAACCATCACTTGTTCTAGAGTTTTCCCCTGTTAACACCATCACTGCTTCTATTTCCACTGAATCACGTTTAGCCCTCGTTAACACCATCACTGTTCTAGAGTGTTCCCTGTATAACACCATCACTGTTCTAGAGTTTTCCCAGTTAACACCAATCACTGTTCTAGAGTTTCCCCTGTTAAACACCAATCACTGTTCTAGAGTTTCCCCTTGTAACACCATCCACTGTTTCTACGTATTTCCCCTGTTAAACACCATCACATGTTCTATGATTTCCCCGTTAACACCATCACTTGTATCCTAAAGTTTCCTGTTACACCATCACTGTTCTAGAGTTTCCCCTGTTAACGACCATCACTGTTCTAAAGTTTCCCCGTAACACCTTGTTCTAGAGTCACTTAACACCATCACTGTTTAGAGCACTCGTTACCACATCCTTCTGTTCCCTTGTTAAACACCACTCACTTGTTCTAGAGTATTTCCCTGCTTAACACACAATCACTGTTTCTAGAGTTTCCCCTTGTTAACAACATCACTGTTCTAGAGTTTCCCCTGTATAACACATCACTGTTACTAGAGTTTCCCCTTTAAACACCATCACCTGTTCTAGAGTTTCCCCTGTGTAACACCAGCACTGTTCTAGAGTTTCTCCCTGCTTAAACACCTACACTGTTCTTAAGTTTCCCCTGTTAACACCATCACTGTTCAGAGTTTCCCCTGTTAACACCATCCACTTTCTGAAGAGTTCCACCTGTTAAACACCAATCACTGCTCTAAGTTTTCCCTGTAACACGCATCAACTGTTCTAGAGATTTCCCCTGTTAACACATCACTGTTTAGAAGTTTCCCCCTGTTAACACCATCACTGTTCTAGAGATTTCCCCGTTAACACCATCACTGTTCAAGGTTTCCCCTGTTAACAGCCATCAACCCTTTCGTAGAGTTTCCCCTGTTAACACCATCACTGTTCTAGAGTTTTCCGCCTTTATAACACCATCACTGTTTCTGAGGATTTCCCTGTTAACACATCACTGTTCTAAGAGTTTCCCTGTTAACACATCACTGTTTTCTAGAGGTTCCCTGTAACCATCAACGGTGTCACCTTTACTGTGGTAAATGCTGATCAATGAATATTATTCCCACTTTCACTGCAAAAAGGAAATAAAAAAAAAAAAAAAGACAACAAAAAAAAAAGAACCCCACAAAAAAAAAAAAAAGACATGAAACAACACCAACCTATAGTAAGAGATCTTATGACAGAACGCATCGGAAGATAGGAATATCTATTACATTGACAGATACATCCGAACCACACAAGACCGAAGGCCGGACAAACCAATCAAGAGCATAGCAGTAGCCTACACTGCAAATAGCAAGACACAGTGCATAAATATGGATCAAGATAAAAGTGTAAGCTCGTGGGACTTGAGAGAGAGCTGCATGTGGGCACATTTTGGTTCATCTCTTTGCTAGTTAGTGAGTTATTATCCCGGTTATAGATCATTGGTAGTCAGCAATAGGGGAAGTGATTACTTCCTACAAACGTGTACAATTTCTAGACTCTTTGAAAATCGTCAGGTAAATAGCTTTTTTCCTCTTAAGGGGCAGTGTGTTCATTGGGGACACTTCGTAAGCCTTGCATCAAACCACAACAGCATTTTCAGTCACCTCCTTGTCTGAAGGAGAAGTGGCAAACAGGTTAATGTCAAGCCCTGCATGTTTCTTTCAAAAGTCTCATGGAATGATGGTCTCTACGTTGAACACCACACATTCCTGCTTACTGTAGGCTGGAATGATAACAAGCTGTTTCATGTTAAATAATGAGACGTCATTTTTCTATAGTTTTTGATGGTAGGTACTCTGGTAGATCTACATTATGATCAAATAGCCAGTAGCCACTTGGCCACTGTTAATCAGGACAACATTTTTCAGCTGTGCTAACATTCTTGAAAAAGGGTTTGTGTAATGTCGTGGATAATCGGTTCAAAACATAACACTTACAAGAACTTGTAAATTAAATAGACTTTTAAATACAATGTATCACAATACGTGTCCAGTCCGCGGAAGACCACCGTTCCTAAGCCCTGGCTGTTTTTTATACACATTACAAGTATATCAGTCCATTACATACGCACATTAAAGTTACTTCTCATACATCATATGTTACCATTGTCTTTCATTTTCAGGCTTCCTGCTTGTTCGTTACCCCATAACAGCCTGTATCCGCTCTTGATTAGATTACAATGGTGCCAGGACCTTCTCAGTGTCCTAATATAATATGTATTATGCCTATAGCCATCTGTTGGTCATTTGGCCCCCTTCTTTTGTGAAATGTCCCTCTGTACCTTGGAATTTCCAGCTTGTCTGTTGCACTTAGGCCTTGTTTATTTTTTCCTGTCCTCTACAATGACAAATGTGACTTTAAGCTTACCTAAGCTGTTATAATGGCTGTAGTCTTCCTGTTTTTTACAGCCTGTATCACATTCACTACTACAAGTAAGTAGATTCAATTACCTTTTAAAATTGATAAACTTGGATTAGCTAACTATAACGTTGCATTGGAACCACAGGCAGTGTAGGTTGCTGATAATGGAGCCTCTGAACACACCTGTGTAGATATTTCCCAAAAAGAATTCTGCCGTTTCAGGCCTAACACATAGTCATTTAACGAACATTAACAAATGTCTACACTGTATTATCTGATCAATCTCTGAATGTTCATTTACCTAATGGACACACAAATGTGCTTCTTCTTTCAACACAAAGGCACATTTCAAAGTGATCCCAAACTTTAGAACGTACAGTGTTTTTTCTAGCTTTTTTACTTATAAAATTACCCAAAAAATGTCGTAAATACCTGCTTTTGCTTTGTCATTAGGGGTATTGTGGTGTAGCGATTGATGAGGATTGTTTTTAAATTAATATTAGAATAGAACTGATAACGATAACAAAACTGTGGGAAAAAGACAAGGAGGGTCCTGACATTACTTTCCTAATGCACTGTTGTATGAGGCAGAGGGTAAAGTGTAAACGGATACATAAAAAGGATGGTAGTATACAGAACAGAGGTAGTACTAGACATTCAGGATAGATAATAACTAGGTATTGGAGGTAGAATTGTACATGAAGGGCAGGGTAAAGTGACTAGACATCAGGATATGTAATAATAAGGTATTTTGAGGTAGATATGTACATGAAGGCAGGGTTAAAGTGACAGACATCTAGGAATAGATAATAATAAGGTATTTGGGTAGAATCAGTACATGAAGGCAGGGTAAAGTGACTAGATATCAGGATAAGATAATAAAAAAAGGTATTTGAAGGTAGATATGCTACAAGAAGGCAGGGTAAAGTGGACTAGACATCGCGAATAGATCAATTAATAAGGTCATTTGAGGTAGATATGTACATGAAGCGCAGGTAAAGTGACTCAGACATCAGGTAGATATAATAAGGTATTTGAGGTAAGATATGTATACATGAAGGCAGGGTAAAGTGACTAGACCATCAGCGATAGATTTACCTAATAAAGTATTGAGGTAGGATATGTACATGAAAGGCAGGGTAATTAGTGACTAGACATCAGAGATAAGAAAATAATAAGCGTATTTGAAGGTAGAAGTATGTACATGAAGGCAGGGTAAAGTGACTAGGACAATCAGGATAGATAAATAAGTATGAGGTAGAATGTACATGAGCAGGGTAAAAAGTGAACTAGACATTCAGGAAATAAATAAAAATAAGGTATTTTGGAGGTAGAATGTATCAATGAAGGCAGGGTAAAGTGCTAGACATCAGGATACGACTAATAATAAGGTGATTTGAGGTAAGATATTCGTACATGAAAGGCGAATGGTAAAGTTGACTAACATCAGGATAAGATATTAAGGCTATCTTGGGTAGATATGTTACAGTCTGAAGGCAGGGTAACAGTGACGAGTCATCAGGATAAACTAGATATTAAGAGTATCACTGATGTGTCAGGAGTCTGTACATGCCCACAGCGCTGTGCACGCGAAAGTGACTCAAGACATGCGGAGGATACGAATGATGATATGGTCATAATCAACTAGGTTCTTCTTAAGACCTGTCCTGTATTTGAGGTAGATAATTGTCACAGATAGGCAGGGTAAGAGGTGAGCATTATATTGATATGCTACATATATGTGTGTGTCTTATCCTTGTCACGTCCTGTACCAGATCGTTCTTATGTATGTCTCCTAGCTTGTTGTAAGGGTTGGTCAGCGACGTGAGCTGGGTGGGCATTCTAGTGTGTGTGTACTAGTTTGTCATGTTTCTGTGTTCGAGTCCAATATCGGTTCTCAATCAGAGGCAGCGCTCAATCGTTGTCCCTGATTCTAGAATCATATATAGGTGGCTATGTTTTGTTGGGCGATTCTTGTGGGTGGTTGTTTCCCGTGTTCTGCCTGCACACGGGACTTTGACGTGGTTCGCTTGTTTTTTTGTATTTTGTCTAGTTTTTGCTGTTAGTAAATCATGCGAAACTTATCAACGCTGCATATGGTCCTCCATCCTTCTCGCCATCTCCTGTCCGATGAGGACGGACGACTAGACTGCCGTTACAGAACCCACCCACCAAACCCGGACCAAGCAGCCGTGGCCAATGGGCCGCAAGTGACAGCCTTAGCAGCGGTATACAGGAGGAATGCGACATGGCGAGGAAATTCAGACGGTAAAGGATACCTGGCCAGAAGCCAGAGGAGTGTCGCCGCCCCCAAGAGCGGAGCTGGGGCAGCAAAGCGCGAGAGGCCCGGCATTATGAGGCGCTAGCATGGCAGAGCGGCTGGAAGCCCGAGAGGCTCCCCAACCAAATCTTCTGGGAGGGGGGGTGGGTCGCGGTAAAGCGGGGAGTGTGGCGAAAGTCACAGGTAGGAGACCTGCCCGCCAACTTCCCGGGCCTTACCGTGGGAAGTGAGAGCGAGTCGTACTTGCGTCACGGCACCGTGTTAGCGGTTGGAGCGCCACGGTTCCCCAGTATGCGCTGCCTTAGCCAGTGCGGCTATTCCACCTCGCCGCCACTGGCCCCCGGCCTATGGTTGGGCAATCGAGCGGGTGCCATGAACCGGCCTCAACGCATCTGGTCTCCAGTGCCCGTCTCCTCGGGCCGGTTCGTACAGGCACCAGCCTTACGTATGCCGTGTCCCCGGTTCGGCGCAGCTCATAGCCCCAGTGCAGGGCTATCCACCTCGCCCGCACTGGCAGGGCTACGGGGAACGAACCTCAACAGGTAAGGCTTCGGGCAGGCTCGGTGCTCACGCGAGCTCGTGTACTCCTTCACGGTCCGGTTATATCCGCGCCACCCTTCCCGCCCCCAGCCCAGCTACCACAGTGACCTACACCACGCCCAGGCTGCCTGGCGTCTCCAGAACTCTGTTCCTCCTCCACGCACTCTCCTATGGTGCGTGTCCTCCAACCCCGTACCTCGAGGTGCCAGTACCCACGCACACAGCCTACGTGCAGCCTCAGCAGGTCAGAGTCGGCCGTCTGTCCAACGCCGCCTGCACTGCCTGCGCTGCCCCAGCCGCCGCCTGCATGCACGGCCTGCCCAGCCGCCGTCATGTACTGCTGCTCGTCGCCTAGCGCCGTCTGAGAAACCTGCCCAGCCAGCCCGTGAGCGCACCGTCTGCCAGCCCACCATCCGTCTGCCCAGCGCCATCTGAGCTCCGGCGCTGCACCAGCGCCATGCTGAGCCATCCTCTGCCCCCCCTAGCGCCAATCTGAGCCATCCGTGCTGCCAGGCCATCGGAGCCATCCTCTGTGCCCGAGCCTTCAGCAGGCCGTCCCGTCTGCTCCCGAGCCATGTAGAGCCGTCCGGTCAGTCAAGGAAGCTCGGGCCGACGGGCGCAGGGAGACTAGAGCCGCCAGCCAGTTCAGGCAAGCTGCCAGAGCCGCCAGCCAGTCAGGAGCATGCAGAGCCGCCAGCCAGTCAGGAGCTTGCCCAGTAGCCGCCAGCCCAGTCAGGATGCCAGAGCGCAGCAGAGGTGCCAGAGCCCCCAGCCAGTCAGGAGCCTTGCCGAGAACCGCCAGCCAGTCAGCGAGCTGCCCTCCAGTTCATGAGCTGCCCCCAGTCATGAGCTCCTCGCTAGCTGCCACTAGTCAGACATCTCAGCGGCTGTCCTCCAAGTCATGACGCTGCCCCTCCAGTCATGAGCTGGCTCCTCAGTCATGAGCTGCTCTCGTCCAGTCAGGACCTGAGTAACTTGCCCCTCACAGTCATGAGTGCTCCTCCAGTCATGAGCCGCCCGTCCAGTCATGAGCTGCCCTCCGAGTTCATGAGCTGTCCTCCAGTCATGCTGCCTGTCCAGTCATGAGCCTGCCCTCCAGTCATGAGCTGCTAGTCTCCTTCCAGTCATGAGCTGCCCTCCAGTCATGAGCCTGCCTCTCAGTCATAGCCTGCCTCCAGTCATCGAGCTGCCCGCTCAGTCATGAGCTGCCCTTCCAGTCATGAAGCTGCCTCCCAGTCATGAGCTGCCTCCAGTCATGAGCCTGCCCCCAGACAGAGCCTGCCCCTCAGTCCCGTGAGCTTGCCGTCGCTTTCAGCCCACTGCGGGCAGGACTCCGGCCGTACGCCGGTGCTGGGATCTTCGCCAATTAGTGAACCAAGAGAGGTAGTTCAGGACAGAGAGGGTACCCGTCGAGAGCGACATGTAGAGGCCTTTGCTCAGCAGGGACGCGGGGCAACTCACGGACTGAAGGGCCAGCTTCAACCGTCGAGCAAGGGGCTGACAGTCGTCAGCTCTGGGTATCTGCACAGGGCAGCCGTGCCGGAACTAATGAGGCAGCTGTCCCCCGGACTGACGTCGGGGAGTTTGGCCTCCATGTTCCTGAGCTACCCTATGTCCTGAAGCTACCTCTCTGTCGCTGAGCTACCTCTCTGTCCTGCTGAGCTACTCTCCTGTCCCCTGAGCTACCTCTCTGTCCTGAGCTGTCTCTAAATCTAGGGCGGACCTTTTGTGAAGTTCCTAGACCAGGGTCCGAGGCGAGGTCGCCACTCAAAGGACGCTTAAGGAGGGGGACAAAGACAATGGT
>NW_019946784.1:11355-27678 GCF_002910315.2 Salvelinus sp. IW2-2015 | reverse complement strand
TCTATGAGGAACAGTGGATGTCTTGTGAGGACAGATGATGTCTTAGAGCCGTGATGTTGAGAGAGCTTGAACAGATGGATGTCTCTGTGAGGACTGATGGATTGTCTTCTGTGAGGAGAGAGATGTCTCTGTGAGACAGATGGAATGTCTCTGTGAGGACAGATGGGATGTCTCTAGAGGAAGATGGATGTCTCTGTGAGGCACAGATGGATGTCTCTGTGAAGAAGATGGATTGTCTCTGTGAGGAACGATGGATGTCTCTATGAGGAAGATGGATGTTCTGTGAGGACAGATGGATGTCTCGTGTGAGGAAGATGGAATGTCTCTATGAGGACAGATGGATGTATTCTGTGAGGACAGAATGATGTCCTCTTCATGAGGAAGCTGGCTGTTCTGTAATGGAACGATGGATGTCTCTGCGGTCTCTTTGTGTTGTCTGTGAGCTCTGAGCCACTGGATCAAATCTCCCTTGTCATAAACTGATACAGATTATGTGGGGTTTCCTTGTAGTCAGCAATACTGGAACTGCTCTGCCTTTTGGCAATGCTGCATGTTGGTACGCAGTTAGCTGTTTTCAATCTTTGATACTTCTCACACATGAATCATTTCAATCATGAAATAAAATCCATTTCACAAGTCTGATACCTTTTCCTGTCACTAGTTGTGATTAGCACAGAAGTCCTAAAGAATCTCAGAGAATCTCAGAAACGAAACCAAATTCGCGATTCTTTCCCACCAGACAGGAAACAGAATATCAGTATCTGGGGTGTCCTCAGGCCTCCTGGTCTGCATGGTTGCTGTTTCACCTTCTCAGCCTCTGGTCTTGCATGGTGTGTCACCTCCTGGTCTGCATGGTGCTGCTCACCTCTCAAGCCTCCTGGTCTGCATGGTGTTCTGCCCATCTTCAGGCTCCTGTGTCTTGATGGTGCTGTCCCCTTCTAGCCTCCTGGTCTGCTGGTGTTGCCACTCTGCAGCGTCCTGGTCTGCATGGGTGCTGCCCCCTCTTCAGCCTCTGGTCTGCATGGTGCTGTCCACTACTCTCAGCCTCCTGGTCTGCTTGGTGGCTGCCCACTCTCAGCCTCCTGGTCTGCATGGTGCTGCCAGCTTCAGCTCCTGGTGCTGCAGGGTTTGCTGCCCAGCCTCTGGTCTGCATGATGCGGTCACGCTCTCACCTCTGGTCTGCATGGTGCTGTCCACCTCTCAAGCCTACTGGTCTGCATGGTGCTGCCCACGTCTCAGCTTCTTCTGCATGGTGCTGTCCACCTCTTAGCCTCCTGGCTGCATGGTGTGTCCACTCTCAAGCCTCTTGTCTCATGGTGACTTGCCCACTCTCAGCCTCCTGGTCTGCATGATTTGCTGTCCACACTTCAGCCTCTGGTTGCATGGTGCTTCCCTCTTCAGCCCTGCTGTTGCATGGTGCTGCCTCACCTTCAGGCTCCTGGTTGCATGGTGCTGCCACCTCGCAGCCTGCTGGTCTGCATGGTGCTGCCCACTCTCAGCCTCGCTGGTCTGCATGGTGCTGCCCACTCTTCAGCTCCTGGTCTGCATGGTGCTGCCACCTCTCAGCCTCCTGGTCTGCATGGTGCTCCGCACTTCAGCTCCTGGTCTGCATGTGCTGTCTACTTCAGCTCGTGGTCTGCATGGTGCTGCCCACTCTCAGCCCTGGTCTGCATGGTGCTGCCCGCACCTCTTCAGCTCTCTGGTCTGCATGGTGCTGCCCCTCTCAGTTCTCTGGTCTGCATGGTGCTGTCCACTCTCTCAGCCTCCTGGTCTGCATGGTTGCTGCCAACCTTCAGCTCCTGGTCTGCAGGTGCTGGCACCTCACCCTCTGGCAGGTTCCTCTGCCTGTTCATGGTGGCTGTCACGCCTCTCAGCCTCCTGGTCTGCATGGTGCTGCCACCTCTCAGCTCTGGTCTGCATGGTGCTGCCACCTCTCAGCCTCCTGGTTGCATGGTGTGCCTCCACCTCTCTGCCTCCTGGTCTGCATGGTGCCTTGCACTCTCTCGGCTCGCTGGTCTGATGGTGGCTTTCCTCCGCTACTGCGCATGGTTCCTCTAGTGCTTGTCTGGCAATGGTGCTTTCCACTCCACCTCCTGGTTCATGGTCTCCCTCGCTTGGTCTGCATGGTGCTGTCGCACCTCTCATCTGGTCTGCATGGTGCTGTCCATCTCAGCCTCCTGTGGTGCTGCTCTAGGCCTAGGTCGGTGGCTGCCACTCTGGTCTGCATGATGCTGTCCACTTCACCCTCCTGTCTGCATGGTTGCTTTCGCTCTCAGCTCCCTGGGTCTGCATGGTGCTGTACCTGCTGGTTGCATGGTGTGTCCACTTCAGCTCTGGTCTGCAGGGTGCTGACCTCCTTGGTTGCATTGATGCTGTCGCACCTCTCCTCTGGTCTGCAATGGTGCTGCCACCTCTCGCCTCGCTGGTCTGCATGGTGTGTCCACCTCTCTGTGCCTGGTTGCATGGTGGTGTCCACATCAGCCTCCCTGGTCTGCATGTGTGCCCCTCTCAGCCTTGGTTGCATGGTGTCTTCCACACTCTCAGCCTCTGGTCGCATGGTCTGTCCAATATCAGCCCTCTGGTCTGCATGGTGTGTCCCTCCTGGTCTGCATGGTGCTTGTCCCACCTCTCAGCCTCCTGGTCTGCAGGGTGCTGCCCACTCTGGTCTGCATGATGCTGTCCCACTTCACCCTCCTGGTCTGCATGGTGCTGGTCCCACTCAGCTCTGCGCATGGTGCTGCACCTCTCAGCCTCCTGGTCTGTATGGTGCTGTCCACCTATCAGCTCTCTGGTTGCATGGTGCTTGCCCAACTGCCTTGTCGATGTCGCCTCCAGTGGTCTGCATGGTGCTGGTCCAGCTTCAGCCTCCTGGTCTGGCAATGGTGCTGTCACCAGCCGTTGCAGGCCCACTCTCAGCTCTCTGCGTGTACCTATCCACTTGCGGATGGCTGTCCACTTCTCAGCCTCCTGGTCTGCATGGTGCTGCCACTCTTAGCTCCTGGTCTGCATGGTGCTGTCCACGTCTGCAGTCTGGTGTGCATGGTGGCTGTCCACTTCAGCTCCTGGTATGCATGGTGCTGCACTACCTCTGCTCATGGGCTGTCTCCTAGTCGGTTGCATGGTGCTGACTTCAGCTCTTCGCAGTGCTGTCATCCTAGTCCTGTCTGTGGTTGTCTCACCACCTCTCGGCTCTGGTTGCATGGTGTGCTCCATTCTCAGCCTTTGTTGCATGGTGTTGTCACCTCTCAGCTCTCTGGTCTGCATGGTGCTGCTCAACTCTCAGCCGTCTGGTCTGCATGGTGCTGTCACTCTCTAGCTCCTGGTTCGCATGGTGTGCTTCACCTCTCAGCCTCCCGGTGCATGGTGCTGCCACTCTCAGCCTCCTGGTCTGTGCATGGTGCTGTCACCTCTCAGCCTCTGGTTGCATGGTGCTCGGTCACTCTCTCAGCCTCCTGGTCTGCTGATGGTGCTGTCACTCTACGCTCTCTTTCCATGCCTCCTGGTTGCTGGCTGTGCGCCACTCTCAGCCGCTGGTCTGCATGGTGCTGTCACTCTCAGCTCCTGGTCTGCATGGTGCTGTCCACCTCTAGCTTGTCTGCAGTCTGCTCTCAGCTCTGTCATGGTGCTGTTCACTCTCAAGGCTCTGGTCTGCATGATGCTGTCCACTCTTCAGCCTCCTGGTCTGCATGGTGCTGCCACTCATGAGCCTCCTGGTCTGATGGTGCTGTCACTCTCAGCTCTGGTCTGCATGGTGCTGTCCACCTGCTCAGCTCCTGGTCTGCATGGTGTGTCCACCTCTCAGCTCTGGGTCTGCATGTGCTGTCCTCTCAGGCCTCTGGTCTGCATGGTGCTGCTCCACCTCAGCCTCCTGGTCTGCATGGTGTGTCTCCCTCTCAGCCTCTGGTCTGCATGGTGCTGTCCACTCTAGCTCCCTGGTCTGCATGTGTGCTGTCCACACTCTCAGCTCCTGGTCTGCATGGGTGCCCTCCAGCTCGGTCGCACGGCTCACTCTGCTTCTGTCTGCATGGTGCTGCCACCTCAGCCTCCTGAGTCTGCACCTCGCGCCTGTCTGATGGCTGCATCCTCACGCCTCCTGGTCTGCATGGTGCTGTCCACTCTCAGCCTCCTGGTGTCTGATGGTGGCTGTCCACTTCTCCCAGCTCTCTGGTCTGCATGGTGCTGCCCTAGCTACCTGCTATGCTTACTCTCCTTCCTGGTCTGCATGGTGCTGCCACTCTCAAGCCGTCTGGTCGCAATGGTGCTGCCACTCTCAGCCTGCCTGGGTCTGCAGGTGCTTGCTAACTTCAGCCTCCTGGTTCTGCATGGTGCTGCCCATCTCAGCTCCTGGTCTGCATGGGGCTGTCCACCTCCAGCTCCTGGTCTGATGGTGCCTGCCACTTCAGCTGCCTGGTCTGCATGGTGCTGGTCCTTCAGCGTCCTGGTCTGCATGGTGCTGTTCCCATTCAGCTCTCCTGGTCTGCATGTGCTGCACCCTCGCTCCTGTCTCCGGTGTTGCTCTAGTGCCTGTCTCATGCTCTGCCATCCTCTCTTCTACTCAGCTCCTGGTCTGCATGGTGTGCACCTCTAGCTCCTGGTTGATGGTGCTGTCCACTCTCAGCTCTGGTTGCATGGTGCTGCACCTCTCAGCCTCCTGGCTGCCATGGTGGCTGTCACTCTCAGCCTCTGGTTGCGGAGACATCCATCTGTCCTCACAGAGACATCCATCTGTCCTCACAGAGACATCCATCTGTCCTCATAGAGACATCCATCTGTCCTCACAGAGACATACATCTGGAAGAGAGACCACAGATCTGTCCTCTGGGAGACAGGGTAGAGAGAGGGACCACAGATCTGTCCTGTGGGAGACAGGCTAGGGAGAGAGATCACATATCTGTCCTCTGGGAGACAGGCTAGGGAGAGAGACCACAAATCTATCCTCTAGGAGACAGGCTAGGGAGAGGGACCACAGATCTGTCCTGTGGGAGACAGGCTAGGGAGAGAGACCACAGATCTGTCCTCTGGGAGACAGGCTATGGAGAGAGACCACAGATCTGTCCTCTGGGAGACAGGCTATGGAGAGAGACCACAGATCTGTCCTCTGGGAGAGAGACCAGAGTCTGTCACAGCCCATTCAAATTCACATATGAGACCAAATATATATTTTAGAACCAAATGAAATATGTTGTTAAAAATATATTGTGTGATTGTGGAAACATTACTTTCATTCTCATTTGCATTCTTTCTGAGAAAAGTTGAAAGAGAAACTCTAACCGTGTTTCATATGAAATCATTGTTAAGCCTTGTGACTGGTGCTGGGAGTTGGATCGGTCTTTATTAATATCAGGATATACGTAACAAAGCAGCTACATGCCATTGTCGATTCTCTGGGTCATATCTCCTACTACATCCTGCAGAGATGGAGCTTTAAACGGCCTCATAGATAGGCTACGGCACAAACGCCAGCCTAGTCCATATATAGTGCACTACTTTTAACCAGAGCCCTACGGAGCCTGACGAGAAAAGCTACTGTAACCATTGTTGTTCTGTGGGATGTCTGGAAAAAGACCGTGGAGAGAGCTACTGTTGACGTTGTTGATGTGTGGATTGTTCTGGAAGACACGTAGAAGAGAGCTACTGTACCGTTGTTGATGTGTGGGATTTCTTTGAAGACACGTGGAGAGATCGCTAACGGAGAGAGGCTACCTGTACCGTTGTTGATTCTGTGGATGGTCTGGTAAGACACGTGGAGAAGAGCTACATGTTACCTTGTTGTTTCTGTGGGATGGTCTGGAGGACACGTGGAGAAGCTACTGTACCGTTGTTGATCTTGTGGATGTCTGGAAGACACGTGTGGAGAGAGTAACTGTTACCGTTGTTGATCTGTGGGATTGTCTGGAAGACACCGTGCGAGAGAGCTACTGTTACGTTGTTGATCTGTGGGATGTCTGGAAGGACACGTTGAGCAGAGCTACCTGTACCGTTTGTGATCTGTGGTGATTGTCTGGAAAGACACGTGGAGAGAGGCTTAAATGTACCGTTGTTATCTGTGGAGGTTCTGGGGAAGACCACGTGCCGAGAGAAGCTACTGTACCGTGTGATGTTGTGGGGCAAATTGTCTGGAAGACACGTGGAGAGAGCTGTACTGTACCGTTGTTGATCTGTGGGATTGCTCGGAAGAACCACGTAGCGTATGAGATACTACTACCGTGTTTGATCTGTGGATTTGTACTGGAAGGACACTGGACAAAAGCTGAAAAACATCTTGTAGTGAGTTATACAATAGTCTACTGTGTTTCTAACCTTGGTTACACTGTTAAGCTTCCCCCCACAAAAATCATATTTTTTATAGGCATCTGTTAAGATAATAGGCCTAGGCCTAGAATTACTTACGGATAGTTAATAGAAATAAATGTAATTAAACAAATATGTATGTCAAAAATCTACATTTGAACAAATAGTAGATGATGGAGTCATAGTTTGTTCTTAAGTAGTTTACAGTAAAACCATACTTAAGTGAATTAAAGTGATTACTGTTGAGTGTGTTAATCAAACCATAATACTAGTTTGGGGTGTAAAGTGCGAATGATAAAAAGCGAGACTGGTAAAAACCTGGGAATGGATGTTTGAATGGAAAGCATTTAGCTTGTATGTATCAAGGACGGCAGATGAAGGATGGAACATCCAACTTCCCCAACGAGAGGCTCTGTGGAAAAAACAATCCTGCGGTCAGAGAGAATAATGAGGAGGGGTTTATGTGTTCCTGACATGCGAGAGACCCTGAGACGACAGCTGGAGAGGCACCTCTTTACTCTCCTCCTCTCTTCATCTCCTCCTTCTCTGCCTCTACGGTCCATTGGCTGCTCAGCGCTGAGCCAAGTAGACAGAGAGGAGGAGGAGGAGGACAAGGAGGTGAGAGGAGAGGACGAGGAGAGGATAGGAAAGGGAGAGGGAGAGATATAGAGGGAGAGGAGAAGCAGAGGAAGAGGAAGAGGGAGAAGGAAAGGGAAGCAGAGGAGAGGAGTAAGGAGAGAGGAGAGGAGAGGAGAGGAGGAGGAGAGGAGAGGACGAGAGGAGGAGAAGCAGAGGGAGAGGAGGAGGAGAAGCAGAGGGAGAGGAGAGAGAAGAGAGAGAGGAGGAGGAGAGAGGGAGAGGAGAAGGAGAGGAGAGGAGAAGCAGAGGGAGAGGATAGGAAGAAGAAGGAGAGGAGAGGAGGAGGAGGAGGAGGAGATGAGGATGAGGACAGGACAGGAGAAGGACGAAGGAGGGGACAGGAGAGGAAGAGGACAGAGAGGGACAAGGAGATGAAGACAGCGGATAATACTAGCATTAAGCAGAGAGGGAGACAACAGACTAAGTTAGACACACCCAGAACTGGATGCACGCCTTTCCCCGTCATCTTTTCCCCACCACATGCAATGCGGGTCCAAGAGGGATCTGAAACATGTACACGGTGATTGCTAATGACAGTGTGGTGGAGAAGTGAGAGTGTATCACCACCTCCTAACCTCGGCAAGGCCTCATGTTAACTGGTCTCGTGTGTATTACCAGGCCCCCCCGCCCGCTCCCCAAACTAACTGTGTATTTTACCAGCCCCCCCCCCTCCATTCTTGGACATAAAACAACCAAAAGACACCCCACCCAACCAAAAATAAAAAAAAAGAAACTAAAAAAAAATAATAAACACGAGAAAACAGATAAAAAAAAGACAGAAACTGAGAGACCCGGCGTCTGTGGTCACCAGGCCCCCCCCCCCTCTTCTGGTCTGATAATTACCAGGCCCCCGCCGTGCCCCGAGCTCGAACCAACTAAACGATTGGTTGTCTTGACCAGGCCCCCTCCCCCGCTCTGTTGTTACCAGGCCCCCCCCCTCTTGCTGTGGGTTTACCAAGGCCCCCCCCCCCTCTGTGTACCAGAGCACCCCCCCTCTGTTAGAATTCACCCAGGGCCCCCCACCCGCCTCCCCTCTGGTTTACCAGGGCCCCCCCCCCCTCTTGTGTTTAACCAGGCCCCCCGGCGCCCTCCAACTCTGTGGTTTACCAGGCCCCCCCGCCTCTCCAGTGTGGACGTGTTCCCGACGATACCCCAGGCGCGCGCACCCCCCTGCCCCTTCTGTGTTCACCAGACCCGCACCCGAACATCGGTCCTGCTTCCCTGAATAGAGCCAAAATCACATGCTCCTGGTGTTCTAATTCTCGTAAAATGCCTTGAGGGCGCTTCGACATCTACAAACCCGCCTTCCTGTAACTCTTACTGTGGCTTTGATTCGTACTGTTTCGTGGTTATGCCTTTATCGCTCTGTTCATTGTTCACCGCCCTCTACCCTACCCCGCCCAACCGTTCTTGGCTGTATGATACACTACTGATAAATGCTGTCGAGCCACACCCCTCTTGTTCTGCTTTCTCGTTATTCTCTTCCCGGTGCCCTCCTTTCCGCTCTTCGCACCCAGTTCCGTCCCTGTGTCCACCACCATGCAGGTGCTACCGTCGCGCGTTGTCAACCAGATCTTTCAAGCCAGTCATCTCTTACACCTCCTTGACACCTCTTGCCACACATCTCCGCCGTACGCGTTGCGAATGCGATACTGTTGTTTCTTGAACGGACCCAGTCCCAAGCCAACAAACACTCTCCCCTCCCCCGTCACTCGTGTTGTTTTACCAAGAGGCGATGGAAGGCTCTAGTCCCCCCGCCCGAGATGAAATTGCACGCTCAACACTGGATGAATGTAAGAAATGTTCGGTGCGCGCATCTGATCTGATAGCTTATGCTAGGACCCCATAAATCGCCAAGGTGCAGTGATCTTCTTTCTTGTCTTCACAAAGCCCGTACCTAACTTGTCTAGGGTCCCAAGTCCGTGCCATAGTAACAACTGTGTCCCATACTCTCCAGCTCTGTGGTGGCAATTTAGCGCAGTGCCTCTCTCTCATCGGCTCCTCCCTCCTACGACTTTTAATATTAATAAGAACGCTGAGCGCTTTCTCTCCCTCGTGCATATATCCTTACCAGGACCCCGCTCCCATGTCTTGCATGTTCTCCAATCGCGCCTCCCTTGATGATGCCCCGCCGCTTCGTGGTATGAGTGTATTACCAGGCCTCCCCGCTGCCGCTTCTTGGTGATTTTATGGGGTCCTCCACGTCCTCCCTAACATGAGTGATATATAACTGCGACGCCCCTCGCGCCGCCCCCTCGGTGGCTTTACCTCGAGGTCGCCTCGTGCGCTCCCCCAACCTTTTCTGTGGCCTTTTACCTCAGTGGTCCTACCTCCCACCCCTGTCGCTAACGCTGCGTGAATTGTGTTACACAGGCCCCCCCCGCGCCTCTGTGGTTTATCCAGGACCTCCCCTCCCGCGCTGCTCCTCTTCTCTGGTGTCTGTCTACCTATTGTCTTGCCCTTACTTGTCTGCCTTGCCGCTCCCTTTCTGTTGTTTGACCATCGGCCGTTGCCGCTGTGTCTGGTTTTCTCATGCGACAACTTGCTCGCGTGTCTTTGTCAAGTGGTGTGTGTTTGATCTGTCAGTGTGCTATGATCCCGCCGTGCGCCTTCCTGTGTTGTGCGTGATGTCAGGTGTGCTGTGTCTCGTCCTCGCTGCTGCGCATGTGGGCTCCAATCTATTTTTCACCTTGCGCTGTGGTGTAAGTACCCTCAGTGGGGTGTGTTCCACCCGCCCCCCCCTCTCCTAGTATTGGTGTGTGTGTTGTCGGTGGGGTGGTTACGGTGACCGGATTGCCACCAGTGTTCTGCCTTCGTTTGACGCGACATACCTGTTTGGGTTCTGCTAGTGGTGGTTCTGTTTCTCTGCTGATTTGTGTTTTACCAGTGCGCGCCGCAATCACCCTCTCCTCAATTGTGTATTTAACTGCCGAGTGGGGCTAAGTCCGTGATGATAATACCTCTTCCTCTTGAGCTGTATGATGAGATGAAAGAATGAGCATATGGTTAAGTGCAGTTTTATATATGATATGAGCACGAGTGCACGATTGATGTGTATCTCTTAAGTGGGCAGTTGTTACCGTTGTGTGTGTGATGTATTCCGACTTATACACAGCTGTCATATATCATTTCGGGCGTTTTGGTGTAAGGTAGTGTGATTATCAAGATATTTCATTTAGAAGTAAGTATAAATTGAGAGTTAAGGGAACAAAAGCCGCGGTGAGCTCAAAACGTTCGTTCCTTAATCGCGTTGTTTAGACTAGTAGTGCGCGAATATATATACCCTGAGGGTCAGGAGCAGTACCCAGTACAAGACATGTCATTGTTTCAAGGTGTTATTGCAAAACGTATCGATGGAGGGAGTAGTAGAATGATTACGGAAGTGATTACGACTCTCATCCTAGTCTTGTGTTCTATTGTCACAGGAGGACTGGAGTGCTAATTGTCTCTATTCAATCGGTATGATGTTTAGTTGAGTGGATATAGACAGTATAGGTATACATAGATTGAATAAATATCACTTACTTAGAAGTGGTCAAATATGCTATACAGGACAACATTACCTCCGGGTGTACATGAAGACTACTGGTTACTTCGTGGCAGTTGGGACGACATGATAGCGGCAGGGGTATGTGTGGAGGCTTCTATACAAACACAATTATATGAAAACATCTGTAGCTGAAATATACGTGGGAATCGCTTGAGTGATGCGACTGGGCAGAGGGTTAGTATGGAGTCTGTTATAGACCAGTAATGATAACATCAGATAGTATACTCTGAGACCTGGTTGTAGGTGTGTAGGGACGCGGAGGTGGGGGACATCTAGAACGACTATGATAACATCATAGACATACTGTTAGCAGTGTGGGTAGAGTTATCCTGGTAGAGGAGTAGGAATAGAGTATTGTTCGAGCCAGCTTATCTGGTCGTAGAGGAGCTCTGACATTTGGTACAAGAGGACCACAGGTTGCATTGTCCAAAAGATGTACAGCTTCATCGTGGTAGGTATCGGGGAGGATATACAACACCTATGATAACATCTAGGGATACGTGACGAGGGTTAGGCGGGGGCGAGGTTTGACTGCCTTATGAGGACCTAACACATGATAACTCGTAGGGATTGACGGTGACGTTGGGTTGGGGGGACGGGGGACTAGAAACAACGTATGTGAGTAAGCTCTAGGATAAACGTACGTTGGAGTTGGGGTGGACGGGGATAAACACTGCCGATGATAACCTCTCAGTTATACAAATGACGAATTGGGTGGTGGAAGGGGGGACGAGGGGACTAAAACACTTAGTGGGATAACTCTTAGGGATACGTACGTGTGTGGTGTTGGGTGGTGGGAGTCGAGTAGTGGGACTAAAACCTCTATGAACTGAAACTGTCAAGGATAGCGTGAGCGGTGGGTTGTGGGGGGGACGGGCTGAGTCTAATGAGGAACTTAAACAACGTGATTTGATAACTCTAGGATACGTGACGTGGGTTGGGGGGGACGTGGGGACTAAAACACTATGATTAAGACTCTAAGGAGTATCTGTTGACTGTGCTGCATGTCATCACAAGAATCAAGCTGATAATACAAAACTGGTACCCTACCCATACGACTTGTAATGTCCCAAAAATAGTCCTCCAAGGCTAAAATGGTAGAGAAACGACTGTACCAACTACTCACCTTTTGATTTGTTACTCAATCTACTACTTCTGATGACGCCGAACTACACCACAGACTACGTGGACGGCCCCATGCTATCCGTACTGGTTGTATCTGAATCTAGAGCATATTAATATATGTACGTTCTATTGGATTTATAAAGCTCGTTAAACTTGTTACTTTTGGCCAGCCGGTACCTCATGAATAAAAGAAGTCATCACGCCTGTGCAGCGTTGGCGCTCCTTCTTCATTTAGCAAATGAAGAATTCGATTCGTGTTGTATTGGATTTTTCTCATGCGAATCACAAGGACAGCAGGAGAAGAGATAGAGAGGAGAGACATTCTGACTAACTGTATGTATGTTTCTTCCGTCACAGGAGCAGCTGTGATCGGGAAGAAGCTAAGAATAAGTCAATACGTGGTATTGATTTTTTGCCTCCGTCGACAGGGAGAAGTGACAGAGACCTTAATCTACGGATTGAATATTTTCCTACCATGTGCGACAGTAGAGGCAGGAGAAGGATGAGCAGAGAGTGAGATACCATATCATGCAGACCAGAGGGGTGAGGGCTGGTGAAATGAGATGGCTAAGCACCATGCAGACCAGGAGGCTGAGAAGAGGGTGGTGGGACGCGGCAGCTCATGGCAGACTAACAGGGAAGGCTAGAGAGCTGGGACGGGTAGACAGCACACTGCAGTGACACTAGTAGAGGACTGAGAGTGTGGTGGACAGCACCCATGTCAGAACGCGAGTGAATAGGCTGGAAGAGGACGAGACACCATGCAGACCAGAGAGGCTGGAGGTGGACCACACCCCACTGACACGACCAGGTGAGGCTTAGAGACGTTGGTGTGTGGACAGCTATCATGCAGACCAGAGAAGGCTGACGAAGGTGGGCCAGCACCATGCAAGACCAGGAGGCGTGAGAGGTAGGAAGGCAGCACCATCCGAACAGACCAGGAGGCGCTGAGAGACTGAGCAGCACCTTGTAGACAGGAGGCTGCGAAAGTGCTGGTGTAGGACAGCATCATGCGAACAAACCGAGGGACGAGGAGGCTTGTGGAGTGCAGACCTTGCAACTCTGAGCAGACCCAGTGAATTACGTGAGGGTTGCCGCTGAGGAGTGTGGACGATCTAGCCATAGCTCACATGGAGCTGAGAGGAAGTGGAGCCATAGCAGCCATGAACCAGAGCGTACGAAGATGTGGCAAGGAGGAGTAGGTGGGCTGCAGCCATGCAGACCGAGTTGAGCATGCTCTAGAGTGTGGATACTACCAGCGAGTGTCAGAACCCAGGAGGTCTTTGTAAGACATGAGTTGGTTAGCGAAGCAGAACACCCAGGGCAAGCACAAGGAGGACTGAGAGGTGGACGAGCACCATGCAGACCAGAGAGGCTGAGAGGTTGGACACACCATGCAGACAGGAGGCCTGAGAGTGTGACAGACACCAGGAAGACCAGGGAGCTGAGAGGTGACACACCATGCGCAGAGCCAGGGAGGCAGACGAAAGTGAGACAGCACCATGCAGACCAGGAGTGGAGGGGCAGCACCATGCAGACCAGAGGGCTGAGAGGTGGCAGACACCCATGTCAACCAGGAGGCCTGAGGACACGCTGGCCGAGATCTGATACCCGTCTGGTTTTCCGTGTCGTTGTGGTGAGAGAATTTTGATTCGACGATGACGTGCAATTTCTGGTTTTCATTCCATTGACAAATGATCAGTGTTGAAATGTATCGAAAGATTGAAAACTAGCTCGGCACAACATGAGCATTGCCAAAGCAGAGCAGTTCCCAGTATTGCTGAGCTACAGAGGAAACCCCAGCATATAATCTGTTGTATCAGTATGACAAGAAATATTGATCCAGTTGCTCAGAGCTCACAGACAACACAAAGAGACCGCAGAGACATCCATCTGTTCACTTACAGAGGACACTCCATCTCTCTGAATAGAATCATGCATCCATCTGTCCTACAAGAGACATCCATCTGTCCTCACAGATCCATACTCTCTGTTCCTCACAGAACAACATCTGTCCTCACAGAGACATCCATCTGTCCTCACAAGAGACCATCCAATCATCTGATCCTCACAGAGACATCCATCTGTCCTCACAGAGACATCCCATCTGTCCTCACAGAGGAGACATCCATCATGGTCCTCACAGAGACATCCATCTCAGTCCTCACAGAGGACATCCATTGTCTCAGCGGACATCCTCATTCCAAAGACATCCATCTTGTCTCAATAGAGAACATCCATCGTTCCTCACCTAGAGACTATCTGTTAGAGCATCCTGCTGTCCTCACGGAGACATCCATCTGTCCTTACAGAGACATCCATACTGTCCTCATAGAGACATCCCATCTGTCCTCACAGAAGGAAATCCATCTATCCCTTACAAAGGACGAGCCAGTCTTGTTCCTTCATCAGAGACATCCATCTGTCTTCCATAGAGGAGCATCCACTCTGTCTTAAATCAGACGGACAGCCATCTGTCACAATCATAGAGAACCATCCATCATAAGTCAACTCATAGAGGACTTCCATCTGATCACTTACAGAGAAAGCTCATCTTTCTCATGAAGACATCCATCTGTCCTCATCCACGTATATACAGGTCTTCCAAATCTGTCCTTACAGAGACAGCCATCTGTCCTCATAGAGACCATCAACATCTGTCCTCACCCGAGACAAACCATCTGTCCTCACAGGAGACAATTCCATTCTGTCCTCACAGAGACATTCCATTACTGTAACCTTCACAGAGCACTCACCTGTCCTACGAGAACATTCTCTCCATCTGTCCATACCAAATGGAGACATCGCATCGTGTCCTCATCAGACCAGTCTGTCCCCTCATAGAGGAACATCCATCTGGTCCTCCACAGAGACATGTAGGCTGTCTAATAGAGACATCTATCGTCCTCACGAGACCATTCCAATCTGCTCCCACAAGAACATCCATCTGGAAGAGAGACACAGAATTCTGTCCCCTGGAGACAGATGCCTTTGGAGAGGGAGCCACTAGATCCTGTCCTTCCTGGTATACAGGCTACGGGAGAGGAGACCGCAGATCTGTCCTCTGGGATACGGCTAAGAGATGAGGGACGCAATCACATCGTGTCCTCTGGAGAACAGGCATAGAGAGAGGACCACCAGACTGCTGTCTTTCTGGGAGACAAGGTCGCATAGAGAGAAGCTGTACTCACAGATCTGTCCCATAGTGCTTTATTGTACATTCACGATCGAAAGGTTAATTGGCTTCACGAGTTGCTGGTTCAGTCATATGGTTCAGCCAGACTTATCCTGCGTTGACGACGAACATTCGCTCTGGTAGTCCTCATCACTCCGGGAGGACAGGCTAGGAGAGGGAGTCCACAGTTCATATGATCCTGCGTGTAAGGGACCAGCAGTTATAACAGGAGAGTAGAGACCACGCATCGACTTCATGTCCTCTGGAAGACAGGGCAGAGTGATATTGTGGAGTCTATCTATATTTTATCTCAATGGGTAGATCAGGCGTGTAGTATCTGGGGGACCACAGAGTACCTGTTATCTGGAGACGTACAGGCATACAGAGAGACCACACAAGGATCCCGTTCCATCTTTGGAGACCAGGCACCTAGAGAGAGGGACACACAACAGAATCTGTATCCTTCTAGGCAGATCGATGGAGTAAACCACAATCGTGTCCTAAAACAGGAGATGATACCACAGATCATTGGTCTTGTCCTCTTGAGGAGACCGAGCCCCAAGTATCTGTCCATTTCGGATAGACCCTGGTCCCATAGAGCAGAAGAGGACCACAGAATCATGTCCTCGAGGAGAGGCAGCACACAGCATGCGTTAATTTGTCCTCTCGGTGGGAGATGGAACCAAAGATTCTCGTCCCTTCTGGTGAAAAGCAAGGCGAGGTCGTGAGTGAGGAGCCACACGGGAATCTGGCTCGTCTTCTGGAGAAGTTTGAGTCGGACCAAGTCTGTCATTCACTTCAACATTCGTACATATACCTGAAGAACCTCAAATATATATTTTTGAGACAGATCTAGAGATGTTTGTTAATCCAATTCTAAGTAAGTGATTGTGTGATAAACATTACTTTCTACTTCTCATTTGCAATTCTGAGGTTCTGAGAAGGAATGTTTATAAGTATGGGTATAGAGCCTTTGAACACTCAGAATGTTGTCGAGTAGTGGAGAGATCGGGTAGTTGGGGTTAGAGGCGCTTCTGACTGCGTGTGTGAGTAATGGTATGCGGAAGGTGTCTTGTATTTGAAGAATAATACATGAGGTATACAGGAAAACGAAAGGCAAGCCTGACAGTATGCCGGATCTAGGTACAGGTTCTCTGGGTGACTTATTCTTCTTATCTACGAATTCTGACATGAGATGGAGCTTTAAACGGCCTCATAGATAGCTACGGCTACGCCGCGTCCTATATAGGCACTATTTTAACAGAGCCTACGAGCCTAGTCCATATATAGTGCACTACTTTTAACCAGACCCTACGGAGCCCAGGTCAACAGAAGTGACACTACTTTTTAACCAGAAACCCTGACGGAGCCCAGGTCAACAGAGCAGTCTGCAAACTACGTTATAACCAGAACCCTTTACGGAGCCCAGGTCAACAGAAGTGCACTACTTTTAACCCGAAACCCTAACGAGCCCACGTCAACAGAAGTGCACTTACTTTTAACCAGAACCCTACGGAGCCCAGGTCAACAGAAGTGCACTACG
>NW_019946784.1:9543-11330 GCF_002910315.2 Salvelinus sp. IW2-2015 | reverse complement strand
TTAGGGAAGAGGCTGCCGTTTGACACGAAGACACAGAGAGGAATGAGAGAGCAGGAAATGAATGTGACATCATCCAGAGGAGGAATTGAATACATTTCACACCAGATGAAACCATTAGAAGGAGAAATATTGTCTGGCTGAATAAATGTTTTAAAGCTTTAATAGAATTGAACTAAAATGCAGTTACTGTAATTTGCCCCTATTGAAGCATTAATAAAGACGCCTGCAGACAGCACAGGAACGGACCCTATTCCCTATGTAGTGCACTACAATGTGCCCTACGCAGAGCCCTTTGAGCCCGAGTCAAAGTAGTGAACTAAAAAGGAAATAGGGTGCTATTTAGGGCAGACCCAGTAACAAGCCTGAACGACTGGCTGGGAATATTAGAAGAGGCAGAAAGAGACCGAGGGCTATATTTCACACATTCTCCATGTCAGATGATGGAGCGCTGTCTGCTTGGTTTCTTCAGATGCAGAAATAAAGCTACCGAGCTTCCTCTCTCTCAGAGCTAGAAGGGTATTAACATCAGCTACAAGAGCTTTCCTCTCTCTCAGAGCTGAGGTTATTAACATCAGCTACAGAGCTTCCTCTCTCTCAGAGCTGGGAGTTTATTAACATCAGCTACAGAGCTTCCTCTCTCTCAGAGCTGGGAGTTATTAACATCAGCTACGAGACTTCCTCTCTTCCCAGAGCTGGAAGGTTATTAACATCAGCTACAGAGCTTCTCTCTCTCAGAGCTGAAGGTTATTAACATCAGCTACAGAGCTTCCTCTCTCCAGGCTGGAAGGTTATTAACATCAGTACAGAGCTTCTCTCTTCAGAGCTGGGAGGTTATTAACATCAGCTACAGAGCTTCCTCTCTCTCAGAGCTGAAGGTTATTAACATCAGCTACAGAGCTTCCTCTCTCTCAGAGCTGGAGGTTATTAACATCAGCTACAGAGCTTCCTCTCTCTCAGAGCTGGGAGGTTATTAACATCAGCTACAGAGCTTCCTCTCTCTCAGAGCTGGAGGTTATTAACATCAGCTACAGAGCTTCTCTCTCTTCAGAGCTGGAAGGTTATTAACATCAGCTACAGAGCTTCCTCTCTCTCAGAGCTGGGAGGTTATTAACATCAGCTACAGAGCTTCCTCTCTCTCAGAGCTGAAGGTTATTAACATCAGCTACAGAGCTTCCTCTCTCTCAGAGCTGGGAAGTTATTAACATCAGCTACAGAGCTTCCTCCTCTCTCAGAGCTGGAAGGTTATTAACATCAGCTACAGAGCTTCCTCTCTCTCAGACTGGAGGTTATAACATCAGCTACAGTTCCTCTTCTCCAGAGCTGGGAGGTTATTAACATCAGCTACAGAGCTTCCTCTCTCTCAGAGCTGGGAAGGTTATTAACATCAGCTACAGAGCTTCCTCTCTCTCAGAGCTGGAAGGTTATTAACATCAGCTACAAGCTTCCTCTCTCTTCAGAGCTGGAAGGTTATTAACATCAGCTACAGAGCTTCCTCTCTCTCAGAGCTGGGAGGTTATTAACATCAGCTACAGAGCTTCCTCTCTCTCAGAGCTGGAGATTATTACATCAGCTACAGAGCTTCCTCTCTCTCAGAGCTGGAGGTTATTAACATCAGCTACAGAGCTTCCTCTCTCTCACGAAGCTGGAGTTATTAACATTCGAGCTACAGAGCTCCTCTCTTCTCAAGCTGGAAGGTTTATTAAACATCAGCTACAGAGCTTCCTCTCTCTCAGAGCTGGAAGGTACTTAACCTCAGCTTAAGAGCTTCCTCTCTTCTCAGGTGGGAG
>NW_019946784.1:0-3390 GCF_002910315.2 Salvelinus sp. IW2-2015 | reverse complement strand
AGCCTAGTGGTTAGAGCATTGGACTAGTAACCAGCAGGTAGCCTAGTGGTTAGAGCATTGGACTAGTAACCAGCAGGTAGCCTAGTGGTTAGAGCGTTGGACTAGTAACCGAAAGGTTGCAAGATCAAATCCCCGAGCTGACAAGGAAAAAATCTGTCGCTCTGCCCCTGAATAAGGCAGTTAACCCACTGTTCCTAGGCTGTCATTGTAAATAATAATAACTTACTTGCCTAGTTAAATAAAGGTCAAATAAAAAATGTAGACCTTACTGTGAAATGCTTACTTACAAGCCCTTAACCAACAGTGCAGTTCAATAAGAGTTAATAAAATATTTACTAAATAAACTATGATAAAAAATAATAAAAAGTAACAGAATAACAGAACAATAACGAGACTATATACAGGGGGTACATGTAGGTAGGAGTGAAGTGACTATGCATAGATAATAAACAGTGAGTAGCAGCAGTGTACAAAAGCAGTGTACCGCTTGCAGTGCGGTAGCAGAGAAAACAGTCTATGACTTGGGTGACTGGAGTCTTTGACAATTTTATGGGCTTTCCTCTGACACCGCCTATTATACAGGTCCTGGATGGCAGGAAGCTTGGCCCCAGTGATGTACTGCCAGGCACTACCCTCTGTAGCGCCTGGCGGTCGGAGGCCGAGCAGTTGCCGTGCCAGGTGGTGATGCAACCGGTCAGGATGCTCTCGATGGTGCAGCTGTACAACTTTTTGATGATCTGGGGACCCATGCCAAATCTTTTCAGTCTTCTGAGGGGGACAAGGTTTTGTCGTGGCCCTCTTCAGGACTGTCTTGGTGTGTTTGGACCATGATAGATCGTTGGTGATGTGGACACCAAGGAACTTGAAGCTCTCGACCTGCTCCACTACAGCCCCGTCGATGAGAACGGGGGCGTGCTCGGGTCCTCCTTTTCCTGTAGTCCACAATCATCTCCTTTGTCTTGATCACATTGAGGGATAGGTTGTTGTCCTGGCACCACCCGGCCAGATCTCTGACCTCCTCCCTATAGGCTGTCTCATCGTTGTCGGTCATCAGGCCTACCACTGTTGTGTCATCAGCAAACTTAATGATGGTGTTGGAGTCGTGCCTGGCCGTGCAGTCGTAGGTGAACAGGGAGTACAGGAGGGGACTGAGCACGCACCCCTGAGGGGCCCCAGTGTTGAGGATCAGCGTGGCAGACGTGTTGTTGCCTACCCTCACCACCTGGGGGCGGCCAGTCAGGAAGTACAGGATCCAGTTGCAGAGGGAGGTGTTTGGTCCCAGGGTCCTTAGCTTAGTGATGAGCTTTGAGGGCACTATGGTGTTAAACTCTGAGCTGTAGTCAATGAACAGCATTCTCACATAAGTGTTCCTTTTGTCCAGGTGGGAAAGGGCAGTGTGAAGTGAAATAGAGATGGCATCATCTGTGGCTCTGTTGGTGAGGTATGTGAATTGGAGTGGGTCCAGTGTTTCTGGGATGATGGTGTTGATGTGAGCCATGATCAGCCTTTCAAAGCACTTCATGGCCAAGGACGTGAGTGCTACGGGGCGGTAGTCATTTAGGCAGGTTACCTTCCCTTTCTTGGGCACAGGGTCTATGTTGGTCTGTTTGAAACATGTTGGTATTACAGACTCGGTCAGGGAGAGGTTGAAAATGTCAGTGAAGACACTTGCCAGTTGGTCCGTGCATGCTTTGAGTACACGTCCTGGTAATCCGTCTGACCCCGCGGCTTTGTGAATGTTGACCTGTTTAAAGGCCTTGCTCACATCGGCTACCGAGAGCGTTATCACACAGTCATACAGAACAGCTGTTGCTCTCGTGCATGCTTCAGTGTTGCTTGCCTCGAAGCGAGCGTAAAAGGCATTTAGCTCATCTGGTAGGCTCGCGTCACTGGGCAGCTCACGGCTGGGTTTCCCTTTGTAGTCCGTAATAGTTTTCAAGCCCTGCCGTTTTGAGTTTTTTTCCCCCTCTGGTTGCACATGTGACACGCTGGTAAAAAGTTGGTAAAACTGATTTAAGTTTGCCTGCATTAAAGTCCCCGGACACTAGGAGCGCCGCTTCCTGGTGAGCATTTTCTTGTTTGCTTACGGCCTTATACAGCTGGTTGAGTGTTGCAACCTAACAGGTATGCTATTCCCTATACAGTGCACTACTTCTGAAGGCCCTGGTCAAAACTAGTGCACTTCATAGGGTGCCATTTAGGGCACAGCCCACCACAGGTAATTACATCTCCTCTCACCCTGTTTTGGAAGTAGTTTATCCAGTAATGATGTTTTGGTTCTCATTCGTCTCCAGTTAAAAACAGCTTTGAAGCACAGTGCAGTCTGATATAGCAGATCATCCATGTAAATGCTCTGTTCTTCTCCTGTGACGGAGGAAAATACAATACAGTAGAATTCTCTGTTCTTCTCCTGTGACGGAGGAAAATACAATACAGTAGAATTCTCTGTTCTTCTCCTGCTCTCCTGTGACGGGGGAAAATACAATACAGTAGAATTCTCTGTTCTTCTCCTGTGACGGAGGAAAATACAATACAGTAGAATTCTCTGTTCTTCTCCTGTGACGGGGGAAAATACAATACAGTAGAATTCTCTGTTCTTCTCCTGCTCTCCTGGGACGGAGGAAAATACAATACAGTAGAATTCTCTGTACTTCTCCTGCTCTCCTGGGACGGGGGAAAATCCAAAACAACAGAATGAATTCTCTTTGCTAAATGAGAGGACGCAGGTGCAGGCGTGATGGACTTCTTTATTCATGAGGACCTGCTGGCCAAAAGAGACAAGTTTAACGAGCTTTAGAATTCCAATAGACACGTGAACACTTTAAAATAGCTCTATTTTTCCAAACAACCAAGACGGGATACTCAGGGGCGTCCCAGTAGTCTGCTGGTGTATTAGGGTCATCAGAAGTAGTAGATTGAGGTAACAAATCAAAAGGTGAGTAGTTGTTACTACGTCTTCTCTACATTTACCTTGGACGGATATTTTTTGGGACATTACAAGCCGTATGGGTAGGGACACGTTTTGTATTACAGCTTGATCTTGTTACACAGCAGTCACGTATCCTAGAGTTATCATAGTGTTTAGTCCCCCGTCCCCCCCAACCCAACGTCACGTATCCTAGAGTTATCATAGTGTTTAGTCCCCCGGCCCGTCCCCCCATCCCGTCGGTTCTAGGCAGTTATCATAAGTGTTTAGTCCCGTCCCCAACCAACGTCACGTATCCTAAGTTATCAATAGGTTTAGTCCCCCGTCCCCAACCGTCACGTATCTAGAGTTATCATAGTGCTTTAGTCCCCCGTCCCCCAACCCAACGTCACGTATCCTAGAGTTATCATAGGTGCTTAGTCCCGTCCCTCCACCAACGTCACGTATCCGTAGGTTATCAAGTG
>NW_019946783.1:23751-27680 GCF_002910315.2 Salvelinus sp. IW2-2015 | reverse complement strand
GCCAGTCTCCAGACCCTTAATCCATAGAAAAATCTGTGGAGGGAGCTGAAGGTTCGAGTTGCCAACAAAGTCAGCCCTCCACCTCGAACCCTTAATGAACTTGAAGAAGATCTGCAAAGAGGAGTGGGACAAAATCCCTCCTGAGATGTGTGTGCAAAACCTGGTGGCCAAGCTACAAGAAACGTCTGACCTCTGTGATTGCCAACAAGGGTTTGCCACCCAAGTAACTAAGTCATGTTTTGCAGAGGGGTCAAATACTTATTTCCTCATTAAATGCAAATCAATTCATAAATTTTTGACATGCGTTTTTCTGGATTTTTTGTTTGATATTCTGTCTCTCACTGTTCAAATAACCTACCATTTAAAATTATAGACTGATCATTTCTTTGTCAGTGGGCAAACGTACAAAATCAGCAGGGGATCAAATACTTTTTCACCCTCACTGTATCTAGTGGTAGGTTATTCCATATCAAAACACCAGTCGTTCTCTAATGGTTAAGGTTATTCCATATCAAAACACCAGTCCCGTTCTCTAATGGTTAAGGTTATTCCATATCAAAACACCAGTCCGTTCTCTAATGGTTAAGGTTATTCAATATCAAAACACCAGTCCGTTCTCTAATGGTTAAGGTTATCCAATATAAAAAACACCAAGTCCGTTCTCTAATGGTTAAGGTTATTCCATATCAAAACACCAGTCCGTTCTCTAATGGTTAAGGTTATTCCAATATTAAAACACCAGTCCGTTCTCTAATGGTTAAGGTTATTCCATATCAAAACACCAGTCATTTATCTAGTGGTTAAGGTTTATTTCCATATCAAAACACCAGTCCGTTTCTCTAGTGGATAAGGTTATTCCATATCAAAACACCAGTCATTTCACTAGTGGTGAACACTATAGATCTCTAGCTATGTCCTTGTTAGATGATTAGATGACAGTATTCAATACTGAGGCTTATGTTGTAGAACATTAGCATCCGATCATGTGATCTGGCTAACTGTTAACAAAGTGAATCTAAGTGCTGATCTCCAAAGAGGGAACTACAGTTAGAGTCTTTGTTTGTGCAGAGAGGATCGAGGCTTCTATCGGTTAACTAAAGAAGTAACACAGCATGGTAATTCATGTCATCATCTGATTCAGCTGTGTGTGGTGTGTGTGTTTCTGTGTGTGTGTGTGTGTGTGGTTGTGTGTGTGTGTGTGTGTGTGTGTGTGTGTGTGTGTGTGTGTGTGTGTGTGTGTGTGTGTGTGTGTGTGTGTGTGTGGTGTGTGTGTGTGTGTGTGTGTGTGTGTGTGTGTGTGTGTGTGTGTAATTCACGCTGTATTAATTCTAAAATACGTTAAGTAATTAGACTGTATAGGAGGCTGAACAAGGCCCCCTGAACAGACTGTAATAGGAGGCTGAACAAGGCCCCCTGAACAAGGCCCCCTGAACAGACTGTATAGGAGGCTGAACAAGGCCCCCTGAACAGACTGTATAGGAGGCTGAACAAGGCCCCCTGAACAGACTGTATAGGAGGTGAACAAGGCCCTGACAGACGTTATAGGAGGCTGGAACAAGGCCCCCTGAACAAGGCCCCCCTGAACAGAACTGTATAGGAGGCTGAACAAGGCCCCCCTGAACAGACTGTATAGGAGGCTGAACAAGGCCCCTGAACAGACTGTATAGGAGGCTGAACAAGGCCCCCTTGAACAGACTGTATAGGAGGCTGAACAAGGCCCCCTGAACAAGACTGTAATAGGAGGCTGAACAGGCCCCCTGAACAGACTGTATAGGAGGTTGAAACAAGGCCCCTGAACAGACTGTATAGGAGGCTGAACAAGCCCCCCCCCTGAACAGACTGTATAGAGGCTGAACAAGGCCCCCTGAACAAGGCCCCCTGAACAGACTGTATAGGAGGCTGAACAAGGCCCCCTGAACGACTGTATAGGAGGCTGAACAAGGCCCCCTGAACAGACTGTATAGGAGGCTGAACAAGGCCCCCTGAACAGACTGTATAGGGAGGCTGAACAAGGCCCCCTGAACAGACTGTATAGGAGGCTGAACAAGGCCCCTGAACAGACTGTATAGAGGCTGAACAAGGCCCCCTGAACAGACTGTATAGGAGGCTGAACAAAGGCCCCCTGAACAAGGCCACCTGAACAGACTGTATAGGAGGCTGAACAAGGCCCCCTGAACAGACTGTATAGGAGGCTGAACAAGGCCCCCTGAACAGACTGTATAGGAGGCTTGACAAGGCCCCCTGAACAGACTGTATAGGAGGCTGAACAAGGCCCCCTGAACAGACTGTATAGGAAGGCTGAACAAGGCCCCCTGAACAGACTGTATAGGAGGCTGAACAAGGCCCCCTGAACAGACTGTATAGGAGGCTGAACAAGGCCCCTGAACAGACTGTATAGGAGGCTGAACAAGGCCCCCTGAACAGACTGGTATAGGAGGCTGAAAAGGCCCCTGAACAGACTGTATAGGAGGCTGAACAAGGCCCCCTGAACAGACTGTATAGGAGGCTGAACAAGGCCCCTGAACAGACTGTATAGGGGCTGAACCAAGGCCCCCTGAACAGGACTGTATAGGAGGCTGAACAAGGCCCCCTGAACAGAATCAAAATGCGCGGCAGCAACCTGATAGCAATATTAAAAACACTCTGGATTTCTTTCTTTCAATTTTTCCTGTCTATTTTATTGTATTTTTTCCTGTCTTTTTTAGTGTATTTTTTCCTGTCTATTTTCCTGTATTTTTTCCTGTCTTTTTCCTGTATATCTTCCTGTATTTTTTTATTGTCTATTTTCCTGTCTATTTTCCTGTCTTTTGCTGTTTTTTCCCTGTCTATTTTCCTGTCTTTTCTGTCTTTTTTCCTGTCTGTTTCCTGTCTTTTTTATTGTATTTTTTCCTGTCTTTTTCCTGTCTTTTTTCCTGTATTTCTTTATTGTCTATTTTCCTGTCTTTTCCTGTCTTTTTTCCTGTCTTTTTCCTGTCTTTTTTATTGTATTTTTTCCTGTCTATTTTTCTGTCTTTTTTCCTGTCGTTTTCCTGTATATTTTATTGTCTTTTTTATTGTATATTTTCCTGTCTATTTTCCTGTCTTTTTTCCTGTCTATTTTCCTGTCTCTTTTCCTGTCTTTTTTTCCTGTCTTTGAGACATTCATTAGGACACTTTCTGAATGATACCTGCTAGAAGATTAAAAATGCAGTCATAACAGATCGTTCTCTCTTTCTTGTTCAGGCATTAGCGAAGGGCAGCTAAACGTGGCATAAGAGTTGAGTTAACAGGGCTGAGGACCTGCAGGCTGATATATTTCATCTCTAAAGGACTCAGATTAGATGATAAAGTATAAAAATCTGTTTTTATATCAAGTCAAATCTCATCGTATAGGATCCCCTTCATTTATAATCCAAGATGAGGACCAATCTCTCTCTCTCTCTCTCTCTCTGGATTGATTTGCATAGGGTGTATTCGTGTACAGTCTAACATTGTTGTGTATTAGAATATGGCAGTTTGTAAGACATCGATCAAACATCCCTCATTAACACCAGATGTCCTTCCTAACGAGAAAGAAGATACCAGAGAAAAAGCTGTCTCGCATGATGCATCTGTGTCACCACAGTGTCCCTACCGCAGCGTAACGTGTCTGATATGAACTAATGATTGACCCATCCAGCAGAGAGAGGGCCTGTCTTCCCTGTACCAGCCTGGTGGCTTGGTGTGAGTTGAACCCACTGAACCAGCGCAGTACATAAAAGGCCTTCGGAGGGAAGAGATTCTGAACTCTTTGTTCTCTGCTTTTAAAAAGGAGGAAGGTTCTCCTCCGCAGGATTACATCTACAAAACACATCGAGTTTCCTGGAACTTTATGATGCCAATGTATTATCATGGCCGTTGTGTTCTTGTCATTACATGGTGCAAAGAGAAACTGTTTTGGTGTAGTCAAA
>NW_019946783.1:13902-18547 GCF_002910315.2 Salvelinus sp. IW2-2015 | reverse complement strand
AAAGGAGAGGAAGGCGGCTATGTAGTGTAGTCTAGTGTTAGTGTCCTAGGCTAGAGGATAGGGGTCTAGTGTTAGTGTCTAGAGGATAGGGGTCAGTGTTAAGTGTCTAGGCTAGAGGATAGGGGTCTAGTGTTAGTGTCTAGGCAGAGGATAGGGGTCTAGTGTTTAGTGGTCTAAGGTAGAGATAGGGGTCTAGTGTTAGTGTCTAGGCCTAGAGGATAGGGGTCTAGGTGTTAAGTGGCTACGAGGGATTAGGGGTCTAGTGTTAGTGTCTAGAGGATAGGAGTCTAGTGTTGTGTCTAGGCTAGAGGATAGGGGTCTAGTGTTAGTGTCTAGGCTAGAGGATAGGGGTCTAGTGTTAGTGTCTAGGCTAGAGGATAGGGGTCTAGTGTTAGTGTCTAGGCTAGAGATAGGGGTCTAGTGTTAGTGTCTAGGCTAGAGGATAGGGGTCTAGGTGTTTAGTGTCTAGTGCTAGAGGATAGGGGTCTAGTGTTAGTGGTCTAGAGGATAGGGGTCTAGGTGATTAGTGTAGGTGTCTACGTAAGAGGATAGGGGTCTAGTTGTTAAGTGTCTAGAGGATAGGAGGTCTAGTGTTAGTGTCCTAGGCTAGAGGATAGGGGGTCTAGTGTTAGTTCTAGCTAGAGGATAGGGGTCTAGTGTTAGTGTCTAGGCTAGAGGATAGGGGTCTAGTGTTAGTGTCTAGGGATACATTTTAGACTGGTGAAGAGTGTGATGACTGGGGGGCCATAGCCCTTGGATATGTACTCGTGCCTACGGGGCAGGAGTTAGGGGCTAGGGACTGACCTGATATCTTGGTGGTGAACTGTGTGATGACTGGGGGGCCATAGCCCTTGGCGGTGGAGGCTCTGAGAGTGAAGGAGTAGGTGGATCCTGGGTAGAGACCCAGGAAGATGTGGCTGCTCTCGTTGACGTGGTTCAGGACTTTCCCACTCTGGTTGGATAGATCCAGCTCAGGATCAAAGGAGCTCACTGCCTTGAAGGAGATCTGAAAACAGACAGACAGACAGAGTGACATGATTAAGCAGGGCATAATGTGTTCCTCTCAGGAACGTGACCTGCTAGTACAGGAAAATGTGATCGTCATTGGTATAAAGTCCTTAGCTCAACACCAGCGATCCTGCCAAGTGGTGCAGGCCTCCAGTACAGTGCAGGTGGGTGGCCAGAGTTAAGACCATCGTGGATGCAGGTTTTTGCTCCAACCAAATACGTTTAACCATGTTTTTGGGCTGTACTTGCTAGAAATCACAGACAGAAAGTTATAGATCCTGCTGAAGAGCTGTGATTGTTTATCTAGTATCATCACCCAACACGTTAACTCTCTGTAGTCTAGTTGTTTATCTAGTATCATCACCTAACACGTTAACTCTCTGTTGTCTAGTTGTTTATCTAGTATCATCACCCAACACGTTAACTCTCTGTAGTCTTGTTGTTTCAGAATAATAATACCAGTTAAATTTATTCCTCCTCCATTAATGTACCCATAAGCACCACAGCTCTGGAGGGAGAAGCATTAAGGTGTGTGTCCGTCTTTTTAATATCCATTTTAAATATCTATAAAGCCCCACTTTAAGACAACACTCCTGCTTCCTCATAATAGAAAGCTTCCATTATAATTCCAATTAAAAAACACAAAGGAACAGTTTGGAGTGCTGCATAATTTGTGTCCATCAAGTTTCTGAAATGCTTGGAGGCCTTTTCTCATTTTGTCTTTGTCTGCGTGTGGAATGAGTCTGGCGTGTGTGTGTGTGTGTGTGTGTGTGTGTGTGTATGTGGTGTCATTTGGTCTTTGTCTGGTGGAATGAGTCTGCTGTGATGCCAAATCCTTTATCATAACATTTCAGAGAGAGAGGAGGGAGGGAAGGGAGAGAAGGAAGATAGACAGAGAGAGAGGGGGAGAGAAAGAAAGAGAGAGAGAGAGAGAGAGAGAGAGAGAGAGAGAGAGAGAGAGAGAGAGAGAGAGAGAGAGAGAGAGAGAGAGAGAGAGAGAGAGAGAGAGAGAGAGAGAGAGAAAGAGAAGAGAGAGAGAAATTGTGAAATGACTTGTCTACATTGTTGGGCACTCAAACAGGTTTTTACAATTAAAATGAGACTGACGTGACGTGACGACGGGAGGGGAGGAGAACTAAAAGCTGATTAATTGTGCAGATCGTTTCCTAGCTGGGAAACGAACATGTAGCTGATGTTAGGATGCTGCACACAATGTTTATAATTTAAACAAGTCAAGTATACAGAATGACAACTACTCATATGTTATGCAGAATACATGGCAATACTATAGTCTACTACATGTACACCATAGACTTTAGGGTTTCACAAAATGTAAGTCTACTGAATAAAAGCAGTGTAATTACACTGTTTTAGGTCCCTAAATTAAAATGGAAGAGAAAAAAAAAGGTTATGGATAGCACAGCCACAACCAACCAGAACCAGCGAGAGACAGACAGACCAGACAGACAGACAGACAGACAGACAGACAGACAGACAGACAGACAGACCAACAACAGACAGCCAGCGAGACAGCAAATGAGAAACAGCAGTGAGAACAGCCAGAGACAGATAGACAGACAGACAGACAGACAGACAGACAGCAACCAGACAGCAGACAGCCAGCGAGACAGCCAGTGAGACAGCCAGTGAGAACAAACAGACAGACAGACACGACAGACAGACAGACAGACACAGACAGACAGACAGACAGACAGACAGACAGACAGACAGACAGACAGACAGACCAGACAGAACAGACAGACAGACGACAGACAGACAGACCAGACAGCCAGCGAGACACCAGTAATGAGAAACAGACCAGTGAAGCAAGGACAGACAGACAGACAGCACAGCACAGACAGACAGAACAGACAACAGACCAGACAGACAGACAGACAGACAGACAGACAGACAGACAGACAGACAGACAGCAGACACAACCAAACCAGACAGCCAGTGAGAACACGCTAATGAGAAACAGCCAGTGAGACAGCACAGACAGATAGACAGACAGACAGACAGACAGACAGACCAGACAGACAGACAACAGACAACCAACCAGCCAGAACAGCCAGCGAGACAGCCAGGAGACAGCCAGAGACAGACAGACAGACAGACAGACAGACAGACAGACAGACAGACAACAGACAAAGACAGACAGACAACCAACCACCAAGCCAGCCAGCCAGACAGGCCAGCAAGACAGACAGGCAGACAGCCAGACAGGGAACTGAATCTGTCTGGTCTAGAAGCTGACAGTGGGTATGTCCCAAATAGAACCATATCTCATATATTTGTAGTGCACTACATTAACCAAAACTCGATGGGCCCCCGGTGAAAAGTAGTGCACTATATAGGAATAGGGTGCCATTTGAGACGACAACAGTGTTCACAGTGCCTGGTCCGAGGAAAGAGGGAGAGGAGCTGAAATCTGTGTTTGATCAGAGTTTTGTCAGAAGGGATCTCACTTTGAGCCCTTTGATTGTGTCAAATCAAAGACAGGCTGTAAGGAATCAACTGACAAAATACATAGAGGTCAAGAGACTAGGCTGGAAAGGTGTGAGACGAACACACACCACACAACACACACACACACACACACACACACACACACACACACACACACACACCAACCACAGACAACACACACACACACACACACCAACCACAGACACACACCACACCACACACACACACCACACACACACACACACACACACACACACACACAACACACACACCAACACACACACACACACACACACACACACACACACACACACACACACACACACACACACACACACACACACACACACACACACTGTTCTGTTTGTCGTGATACCCAGGAACAGTTCTGTCTGAGTGAATACTACAGGAAACAGTTCTGTCTGTCAGTGATACTACCAGAGAAAGTTCTGTCTGTCAGTGAATCTACCGGAAGTGTATCTACAGGAACAGTTCTGTCTGTCAGTGATACTAAGGACAGTATCATGTGAATACTACCGGAAACAGTTCTGTCTGTCAGTGATACTACCAGGAAACAGTTCTGTCTGTCAGTGAATACTACCAGGAAACAGTTCTGTCTGTCAGTGAATACTACCAGGAAACAGTTCTGTCTGTCAGTGAATCTACCAGGAAACAGTTCTGTCTGTCAGTGAATACTACCAGGAAACAGTTCTGTCTGTCAGTGAATACTACCAGGGAAACAGTTCTGTCTGTAGTGAAACTACAAGGAAACAGTTCTGTCTGTCAGTGAATACTACCAGGAACAGTTGTCTGTCAGTGAATACCAGGAACGTTATCGTCTGTCAGTGAAACACCAGGAAACAGTTCTGTCTGTCAGTGAATACTTACCAGGAAACAGTTCTGTCTGTCAGTGAATACTACCAGGAAACAGTTCTGTTGTTAGTGAATACTTCCGTAACTCAATCAAATGGGGGAAGAGTATAGCTAAACAATTATTTTGGCGAAATGCCTTCTGGAACATGTGAACTTTCATGTGCCTTAATAACAAGCTTGTATGCCATCTGTAAAAACGAATACAAATGTTCAATTACGACCAATTTGGTTTAGCCACAGAAGCTGTAGCTAGCTACAAACCAAACGAAAATACACGCTGCTGTGAAGCATTCAT
>NW_019946783.1:0-9329 GCF_002910315.2 Salvelinus sp. IW2-2015 | reverse complement strand
TGATCTCATTTATTTTTTTCTATTTTTATGTGAATACTACCAGGAAACAGTTCTGTCTGTCACTGAATACTACACAGGAAACAGTTCTGTCTGTCAGTGAATACTACCAGGAAACAGTTCTGTCTGTCAGTGAATACTACCAGGAAACAGTTCTGTCTGTTAGTGAATACTACCGGAAACAGTTATGTTTGTCAGTGAATACTACCAGGAAACAGTTCTGTCTGTCAGTGAATACTACCAGGAAACAGTTCTGTCTGTCAGTGAATACTACCAGGAAACAGTTTCTGTCTGTCAGTGAATACTACCAGAAACAGTTCTGTCTGTCAGTGAATACTACCAGGAAACAGTTCTGTCTGTCAGTGAATATTACCAGGAAACAGTTCTGTCTGTCAGTGAATACTCCAGGAAACAGTTCTGTCTGTCAGTGGAATACTACCAGGTAACAGTTCTGTCTGTCAGTGAATACTACCAGGAAACAGTTATGTCTGTCAGTGAATACTACCAGGAAACAGTTCTGTTGTTAGTGAATACTTCCGCGTAACTCAATCAAATGGGGAGAAGAGTATAGCTAAACAATTATTTTGGCAGAAATGCCTTCTGGAACATGTGAACTTTCATGTGCCTTAATAACAAGCTTGTATGCCATCTGTAAAAACGAATACAAATGTTCAATTACGAGCCAATTTGGTTTAGCCACAAAAAGCTGTAGCTAGCTACAAACCAAACGGAAAATACACGCTGCTGTGAAGCATTCATCCATGTATATGGGTAAGAGTCTAGCACATTGTCAGATATTACACGATTCTAATTTTGTCCGAAAATAATTTTCATTGCAAGTTAACGCAAACTTAGCTTGCTGGCTCGCCGCTAGCTATCATTACGTGTATGATCTGTGTAGTGATATTATTTGTATCTCCGCACTGCCATCTGCACCGCTAGTTATAGCCTAATGTTAGCTAGCAAGCTAACATTGCATTTAGTTGGTTAGCTTTAGCTACCTGCATATTGCTACTGCWGCATTTCATACATGGTGMCTAGCTATGACAATTGGKATGTACTGTAGCTATGGGTTAGGATTATGGTTCATTGTTTAGCTAGCTAGCTACATAAAACATTCTCCCAAGCGGGTTTGACACCTACTCCAATTACCTGCTGCACTGCTGCTTAGATTCCACCTGGAGATCTGTTCACCGTCTGTCCTGGCCTGTCTTCCCTTGTCTAGTACAGGTACCCCCACCACACTCCCCCCTCTCTCTCTCCCGAGCTTTTGCTCGCCTCCAGCACACACACACTGTTTGGGCGAGTGACTCTGAACTTGCAATGGCTAGCCCCAAGTCGTTATGTTTTTTTTCTTGTGCATTTTACTATTTCGCTATTTGCCTCATGACTCCTGCATGCTTTGTTGACTATGAACTTTCTTGTTTACCCAACCGTGGGACCAACCGTGTGACCAACCGTGGGACCAACCGTGTGACCAACCGTGGGACCAACCATGTGACCAACCGTGTGACCAACCGTGGGACCAACCGTGGGACAGACTGTTTGTTCCCATACTTGGGACTCTGACTCTCTGTTGGTTACATGGAGTCTTGGCCTCCCATCCTATTCTAACAAACTCTCGCTGGCTTTGTATCCCTGTTACCTGATGAAATTGCTGTGCAATATGATCTTGTTGTCATCTGATGCATATCCCTGTCCTCTGCCGTGCCCTGATTGTATTACTGCTGATGATATCTGGAAATGTGCATGTACACCCTGGCCCATCCACTGTTGCTAGACCCAATTTTGATTTCTGCTCTGATATCTGTTTCACTGATTTCTGCTCTCATAAAAGCCTGGGTTTTATGCACATTAACACTAGAAGCGTATAACCTAATCCAGATGTGTTGGTCACAACTGAGACGTGGTTAAGGAAGAGTGTTTTGAATACTGATGTTAACCTTTCTGYTTCTAACCTTTTTCAGCAAGACAGATCTATCCAAAGGTGGRAATCTTTACCAAGGATCACCTTCAGTGCTCGGTTGTCTCCACCAAGTCTGTCCCCAAACTATTTGATTTGCTGATTTTAAGCATTCAACTTTCAAATAGAATTTTTGTTGACTGTTGCTGGGTTTTATCATCCTCCATCAGCACCAGTCTGTGCCCTACCTGCCCTAAGCTCTCTCCTGGCCCCTCTCCTGGCCCTTTACACTAAGTCTGAATTTGTCCTGCTAGGTGACCTACACTGGGATATGCTTAAACCAACTGACCAAGTCCTAAAGCAATGGGACTCCCTAAATCTTTCTSAGATTATTACCAATCCCAATTGTTAACAAATACACCCCCACAAAGAAAATMWGATTTWAAAAAACAGGTTCAGCCCCCGGTTCGACCGTGGTCTGGCAGAGTTACTCCACGTCAAGAATTGCATTTGGCAAAAGGCTCGGCACACGCATACTCAGGCTGACTGGCTCTCATTCAGGCAAATGTAGAAATAAGTGCATCAGGCTTATCCAGGAAGCAAAACAACTGATACAGTCTTATATTCATCTTGGCAACTCCCTGACTTTGTGTATAAACACTCTAAACAAAGCTTTCTTATGTCCAACAAAGCTTTCTCTGTCCCTTAGACCTTGTTCTGAACTATCCTCAAAACAATTGGTGTGAGTTACTACCTCGTGTTCACCCCTACCATAGAGAGCTGTTTACTCTCGTTATGTGGTGATAGTCGGGTATGATTTGAGGGTGGGTTATCTAGGGGAATTGTATGTCTACCGTTGGCTCTGATGTGGTTCCCAGTCAGTAGGCAGCTGTTTATCGTTGCCTCTGATCTTGAGGATCATATTTAGCAGCCATTTCTCCCATTGTGCTTTGTGGGATTTTTCTAGGCTTATAGTGCCAGTGAGCATTATGATCAGCTTACGTTCGTTTGTTCGCTTTATTGTTTTTGTTCTTTGATGTTTTCTCTCCTAATAACAGGGATGAAACACTTACCCGCTGCATCTTGGTCCAATCATTATGACAAACGTGACACTCTGAGGGTTTAGATCTTGAGGTAGCCACCGTCATACAAGTATCGTGGAGTATGGCTAGGACGGACACTGTCCTTCTTGCTCAGCACATATCAAAGCTGCAGACTAAAGTTAAATCTGACCTTGGTTTCCTCTATCGGTTAATCGCTCCTCTTGCACCCCAGCTGGCCAAACTAACCTGATTCAGTGGCCATCCTACCCATGCTAGATTATGGAGACGTTATCTGTTAGGAACGGCAGGTAAAGGTTTGCTCTCGATGGGCTAGATTGTTTCTTACCATTCTGGCCATCAGATGATTGGCCACCAATGCTCCTTAGAGGACACATCACTGCACTCTTATTACTCCTCTGTAAACTGGTCATCTCGGTATTACCTGCCAAAAGGACTCACTGGTGACTGCTTATTTATAAAATACCCTCTTAGGCCTCACTCCCCTATCTGAATATCTACTGCAGGCCCTCATCCTAAACAATACAACACCCGTCTCTGCCAGTCACATTTTAAAGTCCCCATAAGCACACACAATCCCTGGGTCACTTCCTCTTTTCCAGTTCGCATCAGCTAGGACTGGAACGAGCTGCAACAAACACTCAATACTGGACTAAGTTTTATCTATCCCATCTCTTCGATTCAAAGACTCAATCAATGGACACTCTTACTGACAGTTGTTGGCTGCTTTGTTGTGATGGTATTGTTGTCTCTACCTCTGCTTCCTGCCCTTTTGCTGTTGGCTGTCGCGAAATAATGTTTCTGTACCATGTTTTGTTGTTTCGCTATCCATGCCAGTTGCTGCTGCCATGTTGTGTTTCTACTCATGTTGTGTTTCTTACCGTTGGTGTTGCTACCCTATATGTTTTGTTATGTTTTTGTGGTTACCATGCCTGTTGTCATGTGTTGCTGCCATGTTATGTTGTTATGTTGTCGTCTTAGTCCTCTCTTTTGTAGTGTTGTGTTAAATAAATAAATAGAAGACAAATCCGACCATAAACTCAAAAACCTGTGAACAGGCCACGTGCCTAAAAAACAAATTAGTACATGGTAATTTTGATAGTAAAAACACCTGCTGTAGGAAACTGATTCCGCTTTTCTGCTGTCTGCTAGTGGCGTTAGCTCCTCCAGACGTTCGTCTCTGAAGGTATAAAAAGTAGTAGGACAAAAACTACACATCACGACAATGGTGTTTGTCCGTATATTTTTATTTTTTATTTCAATACCAGCTCCCCTGTCCTCCGCAGGCCGAGGCCTTCTGGATAGGGCGTTCCGTCATGTTCATTGTAAATAAAAATTGTCTTACCCGCACTAGTCTAGTTAAATAATAGTTTAAATAAAGTTTAAAATAAGGTGAAAAAAAGTAACAATATAAAAAACATTGTGATAAATATTTACGACTCCACTTTGCCCTAGATGATCACATGACCCCATTAAGTTCAGCCAGGTGTGATTCACAGTGACTCCATTAAGTAGCCAGGTGTGATCACAATGACCCATATAAGTAAGCCAGGTTTGATCACATTGACCCATTAAGTTAGCCAGTTCGATCACTGACCCCATTAAGTTAGCCAGGCTTTGTGTATCACATGACCATTGAAGTTAGCACGGTGTTGATCACATGACCCATTTAATTAGCCAGGTGTGGATCACAGACCCATTAAGTTTAGCCAGTAGTGATCAATGACCCATCATAAGATTAGCCAGCGTGTGATCCTAGTGACCCATTAAGTTAGCCAGGTGTGATCACGAGTGACACATTGAAGTTAATAGCCAGCGTTCGATCATCGATGACGAACCCATTAAGTTAGCCAGGTGTGATCACGGATGCACCACTTAAGTTAGCCAACGTGTGATCACATGGACCCATTGAAGTGAGCCAGGTGTGATTCACCTGAGCCATTAAGTTAGCCATTGGTGTGAGTTCACATGAACCCATAAAGTTTATCCAGGTGACACATGACCATTAAAGTTAGCCAGTGTGAATCACATGACCCAAAATTAAGTTTTAGCCAGGTGTGATTCCACATGAACCCATTAAATTAGCCCAGACTGTGATCACAGACCCATTAAGTTAAGCCACGGTGTGACACTATGACCCATTAAGTTAGCAGGTGCTTATCACATGACCCCATTAAGTTAGCCATGGTTGATCACATACCCATTAATCTAGCCAGGCTTGTATCAATGAGCCATTAGAGTTAGCTCAGCGTCGCCGCTCGTGCCGTGGTATCCAGCGATTGTGATCACATGACCCATGTAAGTTTAGCCCAGGCTGCGTGTATCAGCTATGACCCATTAAGTGTTAGCCAAGTTCTGATCACATGAGCCCATGAATGTTAGCCAGTGTTCGATCACATGACCATCTAAGTTGCCAGGTGTGATCACATGATCCCATTTTAAGTTAGCCATAGTAGAGGCCTGATGATCACATTGACCCATTAAGTTCAGTCCAGTTGGATCACATGGACCCATAAGTTATGCCAGCGTGTGTCACATGACCCATTAAGTTGTAGCCAGGTTGTGATCACATGACCATTAATGTTAGCCAGGTGTGATCACTGACCCATATAGTTAGCCCAGTTTGATCATCATGACGCCATTAAGTTAGCAGTTGTGATCACGATGACCCATTTAATTAGGCCGGGTATCACATGGACCCTATTTAAGTTAGCAGGTGTGATATCACATGACCATTAAGTTTAGCCAGGTGTGAATCACATGACCCAATTAAGTTAGCCAGGTGTGATCACATGACCCATTAAGTTAGCCAGGTGTGATCACATGCCCATTAAGTTAGGCCAGGTGTGATCACATACCCATTAAGTTAGCCAGGGTTGTAATCACGATGACCATTTAAGTTAGCCAGGTGTGATCACATGACCCATTTAAGGTTAGCCAGTGTGATCACATGACCCATTAAGTTAGCCAGGTGTGATCACATGACCATTAAGTTAGCCATGGTGTGATCAATTGAACCCATTAAGTGAGCCAGGTGTTGATCAACATGACCATTAAGTTTAGCCAGCGTGTGATCACATGACCATTAAGTTAGGCCATGGTGTGATCAATGACCCATTTAAGTTAGCCAGTGTGATCACTATGGACCCTATTAAGTAGCCAGGTGTGATTCACAACTGACCATTTAAGTTAGCCAGGTTGTGATCCATGGACCCCATTAAGTTAGCCAGGTGTGATTCACATGACCCATTATAGTTAGCCAGGTGTGATCACATTGGACCCATTTAAGTTAGGCAGTGGTCACATGACCCATTAAGTGGTTAGGCAGTGTGATCACATTGACCATTAAGTTAGCCAGGTGTTATCACGATTGACCCATTTAAGTTAGCCAGATGATCACGATGATGCCATTAAGTTAGCGCAGGTTGTCAATGACCCGTATTAAGTTAGCAGGGTTTGTGATCACAATTGACCCATTTAAGTTTAGCCAGTGTGATCACAGATGCCATTATTAGCCAGGTGTGATCACATGACCCATTAAGTTTAGCCAGGTTGAATCACATGACCATAAGTTAGCCAGGTGTGATCACATTTGAACCCTTATTAGTTGCCAGGCTGTGATCACATGACCGCATTAAGTTAGCCAGGTTGATCACAGTACCCGATTAAGTTAGCCAGGTGTGATCACGATGATCCCCATTAAGTTTATGCCAGTTGATCCACCAATGGACCCATTAAGTTACCAGGTGTGATCACATGACCCCATTAAGTAGCCAGGTGTTGATCACATGACGCCATTAAGTTAGCCAGGTGTGGATCACATGACCCAGTAAGTTAGTCCAGGTGTGATCATCATCTGGATCCCCACTTCAAGTTAGCGCATGGTTGTGAGTCACATGATCCCATTAAAGTTTAGCCAGGTATGGTTCGACCCGTGATCACACCTTGACCCACAACCATTAAGTTAGCCAGGTGTGATAACGATGACCCATTTAAGTTAAGCAGTGTTGATCACAGAACCCCATTATAGTTAGCCAGTCTGTGATCACATGACCCCATTACAGTTAGCCATGTGTGATCACATTGACCCATAATTAGCCAGGTGTGATCACATGACCCATTAAGTTAGCCAGGTTAGATCACAGTGACCATTAAGTTAGCCAGGTCTGTTGAGATGCCGACCATTATGACCCATTAAGTTATGCCAGGTGTGATCGAGCCTATGAGCCATGAAGTTAGCCAGGTGTGATCACATGACCCATTAAGTAAGCCAGGTGTGACAACATTGACCCATTAAGTTAGCCAGGTTGATTCACATTTGACCCATTACAGTAGGCCACGTGTTGATCACATAAGAGAATAATGAGCCCATGTAAGTTAGCCAGGTGTGATCACATGACCCATTCAAGTTAGCCAGTGTGATCACATGACCATTAAGTTAGCCAGGTTGCCTTGTGAATCACTATTGATGCCATTAGTTGCACGTGGTGATCACATGACCCATTTTAAGTTAAGCAGTGGTGTGATCACATTATCCCCACTCTTAACCGCTCAGCCAGTGTTGTCACATGACCCATTAAGTTACCAGGTTGATCACCATACCCATTAAGTTAGCCAGGTGTGATCACATGACCATTAGGTACACACGGCTTGTGACTATCACATTTAAGTTGCAGCCAGGAGTGTGATCACAGAACGCCCATTAAGTTAGCCACTGTGGTGATCACATGATCCCATTAGTTAGCCAGGCTGTGCGGATCACATCTTGCTAAACCCATTAAGTTAGCCTAGGTGTTGATCACAGACCCATTACAGTTAGCCAGTGTGATCACATGACCCATTAAGTTACCAGGTGTGATCACATGGACATTAAGTTAGGCCAGGTAGTGATCACATGAGCCCATTTTAAGTTTATGGCCAGGTGTGATACTATGACCCATAGTTGCAGCCAGTGTGATCACATGACCCATTAGTTAAAGCCGGTGTGTCTGGGGTGACTATTCATCTTTGTAATTTTCATTGATCCATGAACATGTTACTGTCGTGGCCAAAAGTCGTTTGACACAATTGACACAAATATTAATTTTTCTACATAGAAGGTCTGCTGCCTCGAGTTTGTATGATGTCATTGCATATACTTTCCCAGATGTTTATGAAGAGTGATTCAGATGAATTTGCAAGTTTATTGCAAAGTCCCTTTTTGCCACTGCAAATGAACTGATCCCCCAAAAAACATTTCCACTGCATTTCAGCCCGCCATCAAAGAACCAGCTACATCATGTCAGTGTTCGTCTCGTTAAACACAGTGTGAAGTTTATGAGGACAAGGCTGTGAGATCACGTTGTGCATGCTGGATTGAGTTTGAATGACAGACTGGAAGCTTCAAAAGGAGGGGTGTGCTTGGAATCATCTGTTCTTCCTCTGTCAACCGATTGGTTACCTGCAAGGAAAAAATTGCTGGGCATTCTTGCTTTGCACAGAAAAAGGGGCTTCACAGGCATAAGGATTTTTGCTGCCAGTAGATTGCACCTAAATCAACCATTGATCGGGTATCATCAAAAGACTTCAAGTGAGAAGCCGGTTAATTTGTTGTGAGAAGGCTTTCAGGGCGCCAGGAAAAGTTCCAGGCAAGCGCCAGATACCAGTCTCCTAAAGTTGATTCAGCTGCCGGGATTGGGCACCACCAGTCCAGAGCTTGCTCAGGAATGGAGCAGGCGGGTGTTGAGTGCAGTGCTGCACGCACCAGTCAGGCCAAGGACTGTTGTTGAGGATGGCTTGGTGTTCAAGAAGGCAGGCAAAAGAAAGCCACTTCTCTCCAGGAGAAAAATCAGGATCAGGACTTGATATTCTGCAAAATGGTACAGGGAATTGGACTGCCTGAGAACTGGCGCGTGAAGTCATTTTCTCTTGATGAATTCTCCTCTTTCCGATTGTTTGGGCATCCGGAAACAGTTGTCTGGAGAGGACTAAGGTGTAGCGCTACATCAGTCCTTGTGTCATGCCAACAGTAAAGCATCTTGAGACCATTCATGTGTGAAGTTGCTTCTCAGCCTAATGATGGCTCAGTCTTACCAATTTTGCCAAGAACACAGCTTGAATAAAGAATGGACCATACACATCCTCCGTGAGAGCAATTCTCCCAACGATCCAGAACAGTTTTGGTGACAGGAACAGTTATGGTGATGAACAATGCCTCTGTCCAGCATATGGTAAAGCACCTTTCCATAAGCAAAAGTGATAACTAAAGTTCTCGGGGGAACAAAACTTCAATATTTTGGGGCTCCATGGCAGGAAACTCCCCAGACCTTGAATCCCATTAAGAACTTGGTCAATCCTAAGAGTGCGATTCTCTCTCCGCTCTCCCACGC
>NW_019946782.1:22223-27681 GCF_002910315.2 Salvelinus sp. IW2-2015 | reverse complement strand
GGGGGGGTATTTAACTTTTTTGAATTGACCATAAACCATGTGTTCAAATGGTAATATACATTTTGTTTTATTGCACCCTTTTCACCACCAAGAGATACAGGAATAGGTGAATTGTTGAAAGACTGTCCCCTGACACCATCACTAAGTGGCGCTCAGGGGTGTCTCTGTACTTCTCACCTGGGTTGGTCCGGCCCCAACACTGGCCTCACTGCCTTCCAACCCTTCTTTGTGAGCCTGACGCTGCCCTACTCTGTCATCCGGGTAGGCTGTGTCAAGCACTCAAGGCCTACAGCTGTGTCGAAACTCACCATTCACAATGATTCACTCTTATTGTGAACAACTCTCTCCCGTATTTCGTATTCATTCTCATTTACACTCTTTCTAGTCCACTTCCTTTTGGATATCCCTGTTAACAACCTGCCATCTGAACATTAAAGCACAAGAGAGAAAAGAGGTAGACACATGGGAATCTGACGGCACATAAGACTTTGACGATGGTATCCGCCAGATGATCGTTATCCTACCTAAGTGATTGTCGTATGAAGGTCAATTCTAGTCTCGAAGTTGAGACCCATCACCTCAGGATCGCATCCTGGAATGACTGTGCCAAGACAACACCTGTGCCTCTGGCTGCACTTACGGAGCAGCACTTATCACATGTCCTCACCCCAACTAGCTCCCGAGCTGAAGAGGCATACTTACTGCTCTATCAATCATATCACAAGTCCAAAAATGTAACTTCCTCTCCTTGTCGCTCCCCACCAAATACTTTCTAGTCACACCGGCCATCTTGGGCTCACATCATAAATATGCTCACATGGTTAGCAATCTCAACACAAGAAGCTGAGATAGGCTATACCAAGTGGTATAATACCTATCCACAGAACCCCCTATTATAATTTAAATGCAAATGTTAGACAGGACGTTTACAGGCCAAAAGGGTGTGGATAAACTCAAGCAGAGGTTACAGGGGACCCGTAGAGAATAGGAAATGTATTGCCGTCTGTGCACCCAACAACACGAGGCTACCACCATGTCCGTGCAACTCCCAAGGACAGCGTTATTCACTTCGCACAGCTCTCGTCAGACTGAAATAGAATATATCAGTTATGTATCCAATAGACATGGTCAAATACATTCTTGTATATATCCTAGCACTGTAAAGAAATGTTGACAATCGATTGTACTAACGTCAAGAGGGATATCTGATGTGCTCAGAAAGATCTCCCTCAGGGGTATCGAAGAAATGAGGGAGGGAGAAGGAATGAGGGGTGGTGGAAGAAGGAATGAGGGTGGGTGGGAAGGAGTAACAGGTGGTGGGTGGAAGAAGGAACGAGGAAGGGACAGTTGAGCCAGGGTACATGAGTGACTGAGAGAGGCTAGAGGATTCTTTTTTAAATAATGTTTTTATTAACCTTTATTTAACTAGGCAATCAGTAAGAACAAATTCTTATTTAACCAAAAGGCCTCCTGCAGGGGTGGCTGGGATTAAAAATAATTATATAAAAAATATAGACACCACACACATCACGACAGAGACAACCAACACTACATAAAGAGAGATCTAAAATACAACACAGCACGGCAGCAACACATGGCAGGAGCACAACATGATAGCATTACAAATAGGTACAAACATCTGTTGGGCACAGGCACACACACAAGGGCAAGAAGGTAGAGAACAACAATGCATCACGCAAAGCAGCCACAACGTCAGTAAGAGTGTCATGATTGAGATTGAAATAAAACTGTCCAGTTTGAGTGTTTGTTGCAGCTCGTTCAAGTCGCATAACTGCAGAAAAACTGAAAAGAGAGTGACCCAGGGATGTGTGTGCTTTGGGACCTTAACAGATTGTGACTGGCAGAATGGTGTGGATGAGGGCTGCAGAAGATATCATCAGATAGGGAGTGAAGGCCTAAGAGGTTTTATAAATAAGCAACAACCAGTGGCTTGCGCACGGGTATATAGAGATGACCAGTTTAAGAGAGTATATAGAGTGCAGTGATGTGGTCCTATATAGGAGCATTGGTGGCAAATTGGTGGCCGAATGGTAAAGAACATCTAGCCGCTCGAGAGCACCCTTACCTCCGATCTATATAAATTACGTCTCCATAATCTAGCAATGGGTAGGATGGTCATCTAAATTAAGGTTAGTTGGCGTGGGATGAAAGAGGAGGCAATTTACGATTAGAAAGAACAAGTCAGATACTTTAGGATGAGAAGTGAAACGAGCACGTGATGGGTGACTGGTCCAGACTGCATGTTAATGTCTCCCTGGCCTGACATATAGGGAGGAGTGTGAAAGTGAGCGCCGAGGCATTGAAGACTGAGGAGCTTGCGGAAACGAAGTGGCCACGGTGCCAGAGAAAGGACGCATTGACACCATTGTGCAACACTGCTGGTAGAGGTGAGTGGTTTGTCCTGGTATAGCAAATCCACTGTTCTTTCTCCCACATTGATAAATTTTTTTCAGTAGCACTAGGTCAGGGTAAATACATTAGACTTTTATCCCCTGCATGGTTTGTTTTAAAGTCAAATACAGTTAGACACCGGCCCATGCATAACAATAAATAGGAGTATTCTTACAAGTTTGAAGAAAAAGTTAATCCGTGAATTACTTAATGCCATATATTTTGGATTGAGTCGTATAGCTGGACTGACACAACAGACGGCCTGGGACGATAGACTTATCTGAACAGTCTACTTTCAGGTCAAAAACATTTAATTAACCTTTAATCATTACCATATAAATTTTAGGATCGCATGACCTAGAGTTTGTCCATTAGACTTATATTTTGGTGCTGTTTTTCCATGAAAAAGTCAGTTTCCCTCTTATTACGGCGAGGGAACCGGAGACGGTTAGCCACAACGCCCTCGCTGCACTGCAGGTGATCTTCCTGACCTCTATCAGTCATTTTACTTTCTCATAATTACCCTGATGATTAAGTTGACGTTGTATTTGTTTTGGTTAGATTAATACTTTTTAATTGTTTATACCGGTTTATCAAGTCACTCAGTCTGTCATTGTATCTGTCTCACGATCCCAGAGGGCCCATGGAGAAGACATCTCTCTGAAGCTAGCCTGAGGTCTGTGAGGGCTCTGCCAAGGCCTCCCTCTCAGTAGTAGTGAGAATACTCTGTCTGAGTTTTCACACCTAATTCTAAGTTTATAAAATGTTCAGGTTATTGTTTTCCTTTTGGTGCAGATGAAGTGTAGGCAAGGAATTTTCATCCCTCTATTCATGACGGGGAAGTGGTACTCAACCTATTCAACCTGCAGATCTATGATTGCCAGTCATGGGTGAGGATAGGATAAGCATTGATTAACGTATAGGGTAAGGACAGGGATCTGCAGGTCAAAAACTGCCATTAACTAGAGACCAATGTTTGATTGCTTGCTTCAATGGTTGGTCTCTTTCCCAGGCGACTGATGGTCGGGCACATAAACCTGAAGCGATGTTGAAGATGCCTATGGCTGTGGAGCAGAACATGTGCAGTTGCTCCCAACATCTACATCCTCAAATACCTGCAGAGCACCAGGCAGCTCACCAAGGGATCCAGACCAGGGCCACAACTTCTTAGAGAGTGGTAGGAAGCTGGGTCTGGTTCAGTAAGGCACACATAACAAACTGGCTTTAAATATGTTGCAACGAAAACAAGCTTTATTATCAGACATGTTCAGTTACAGCCTATCTTTACTCAATAGCATTTAAAAAAAAAAATCTCCCTACTGGACACAACCTGGTAAATAGGCTGCTATCTATTCTGAAGGCAAATGCTTAATTTAATACATAGAATGGGAATCTGACAAGATAATTTGCAATAAGCCTTGTGATCTTTTTAAATAATGAGCTGTGACTTGAACAGGACTCTGCAAAGATGATCACAGTCTCTGACAGTTTGTTAGTCTGATCATTTCTGTGTGCATCTCCCCTCTGACTAGCAACACATGTTGTTAATATTTGCACAAAACCAGTTAACTGCACCCTCCACTACAGTACCTGTCCCTAGAAGGAGTCGTTTTTCATTTGGCCATTTGTGTTGCAGGCTACCAGAGAAGCTCAACTACAAGCTATGATGATGGCTCCTACAGTGCTCATTGCAGAGGTGATGAGTCTGGAACCTGGTCAGTTTATTGGAAGTCCACACAGTCATATACGTCTCTTAGATATCTTCCACAATTTAGATGTGTTGTTTTTAGAGCACTCTAGAAAATGACATTTGATTTAGGTGTTAAACAGTATGTAATAAAGGTAGATGTGATCGTCTCAATCCATATTAGGATGATATCTTCCCCCCTTAAAAACAACCCCTTGGACAAAAACATACCTGTATTGCCCTTTTACAAGGCATTGTCAGCTCAGCACCCCATCAAAAGGGATGTGCGTTAAACTAAATAGAAATTGGACTACAAATATGGTGTCTGTTACAGTGCTTACCCCACAGGCACCAGGTCCCAGATCCAGGTCTCAGGGAAGTATGTGCGGACGGTCTCCTTAGGCCCGTCAGAGGCTCCAGCTCCTGAGGTCTCTCGCGTCAGGAAGGAAACTGCCCTTATTGGAGCATCAATTTCATCTACGTATTTAAATAGGATAGATGTAAATAGAAACCAATCCTTTATTAGGTTAAGACTAGAAAGGTTYACACATTAGCGTATCATACCGTTTTCTACAATATCGTCTACAATATCGTCATATTCCATAGAAAAGCGTGGGTTACAGTCAAGAGGCTTTTTCACGTCGGAGTTGGTCAGGATCTTGATTCCAACTTCCTAAAATTAAAAAGTACAAAAAATTCTAAAAACAGTGTCCAGAAATAAAGGCCATATCATACCGGTATTTCAGTTTAGCTAAATTATGTGGGTGATAGTTTTAAAACCCAAACATTTTTGTAGATACTGTGTACATGTCTTTCTACTTATTTCTGAAACATCACTTCACAGATTGCATTCCATTTTAATTTATTCAGTGTCTACTTCAAAAAGATCGCATTTTAGCCTGAACCTCTTACTTAAATATTAAGTACACACACACACTTTCCATATCCCACACAGACAAAAACAATAACAGCAAACTTATTTGAGACTCTTACTTTAAAGATGTTGTAAACGTCGTTTTTGTCGTTGTTGGGGCCAAACCAGAATGAGCGTTTTTTCCTATCAGGTACGGGTGTTGCTTCCAAATCCTCAGCCAGTTTAGGTRCAGGTGGAGGGGGCACCTCCATCTCCTCTTCAATRATTGGAGGAAATRGTAGGCATGGGTAGGGGTCAAAGTCTTYTACTCTGTGTGAATATCCAGACAACTTCTKAACAGGCAGCTGACTGAAGAYCTGCAGAGAGAGAATATACCTCTTGTAATACTGACTAGATCATCCGCAGCATCTTGACATGGTCAGAGCGTGGTCAGGAAGTGATCAGAGGTTACAGGGTCAGTATGAGGTCAGTGCATAGGATAACAC
>NW_019946782.1:12464-21699 GCF_002910315.2 Salvelinus sp. IW2-2015 | reverse complement strand
GCCTTGGTTAAATATCATATAGCCAAATTACTTGATTTAGCTGAGTGTTACAAGAGAACCAATGAATAGTCCAAAAGTTTAAACTTAAGTATCAGACAGTTGCTAAAACATGGTTAGAAGAACTGAAAGTAAGCGGATCCTATCTTGAAATACATGGTGCACAAAATCAATGCCAAAGGAGGGATTTGTGTGATCGTGGTTAGCTTCAGCTTAGTGTGGTGGAGTCAATGGTTAGTAAGTGGATGAGCTGTGACTGTCCCAAATGCACCCTACTCCTTATATAGTGCACACTTTAACCAAACCCCTTTGAGGCCCAAAAGTATTTCACTACATAGGAATAGGGTGCCATTTGGGACGGCCCCATGGAGCGTACAGACTTTAAGCTGAGCTCCTGTTCAGGCTGCAGCAGCCAGCACACTCTGGTCGATGGCCTGAGAAACAAAAGAGCCCGGGTGGCGCTGAGGCTCAGAGAGGTCTTCTCCCTGGCAACTCCTGAGGACGAGAATTCAGGACACCTGGAGAGGAGAAAGGAGAACACATCCAGCAAAGTATTAATATATCTTCTGTGCATCAGAAATGTATTCATACCCTTGACTTACACCACAGTTTGTTTGTTACAGCCTGAATTCAAAAATTGTTTTAAAATATGTTTTTCCCCCACCCTATCTAGCACCCACACAACAATAAACAAAGTGAAAACATGTTTTTAGAAATGTTCGTAAATATATTTATAAGATACAGAATATCTAATTTACCCAATAGTTCATATCCGAGTCAATACTTTGTATTAGCGCCTTTGGTGGCGATTACGCGCTGTAGTCTTTGGGTAAGTCTAAGAGCTTTGCACACCTGGCTTGTACAATATTTTCCATTATTCTTTAAAAAAATGTCATCATTGATCAAAAATCAACTTGACAGAGCTCAGACAGCATTTTCAAGTCTTGCCATAGATTTGAAGCGATTTAAGTCAAACGTAACCTAAGAACATTCATGTCGTCTTGGTAAGCAACTCCAGCATAGAATTGACCTCGCCGATGACAAGCATATCCATAACATGATGCAGCACCACATGCTTGAGAATGCAGTATGAAGAGTGGTACTAAAGAATGTGTTTGGTGCCTACCTTGTTTTTCAGGCAGAGGTGAATGGGGAAGTCTCGACTGTCTGCTACTGCCTCCCCATCAGGCAGCATGGTATACACCACTACCTGGGCTAAAGGGGTCAGCTCAGGCATTYGCTGCAGCGAGAGCGTCAGCTCCCCTTGGTTTACTGAAATGAGACRGACAATGTGATTGAAATTAAGTCACCRTAAACCACCAGTCATCCAATACGGACCTTGTGATCTGTGATTAGTCTATGAAATGTAAATATAYTTTGCACTGTGCAGTAAGAACTTGTATTGAAGATRTAATCTGGCTGATTGAATCCTGTYGAGACAGATTTTCATCCCATGACAGTTTAATGCCATTAGGCCTTTCAAYAAGGTATATTCTCTAATCAAGTGAGGTTCTGTGAAGTCCTAAAGAAAAAATGTCAGGAAGCATTCGGGAGAATCCAAGAAAAATTTATTTACCTTTTCCTTCAATAACGGCCACAGGAAGAYGGCCGTGCTGCTGAATGCTGCCTCTAGATATAACCTGGGACATAAGATAACKTTTCAGCTGCATGTAAAGTATTGCACGGTTTGCCTGATCCATTCTTAAAATCTTTCCAGACATGACAATCAAATACCAAAGTAAGTAATATATATATTCCGAAACCACAGTCAAAGTAAGTGGAAAAACAGGTTGTATTTTGAGTGAAACATCCCTTTAACCTTACCAGATAGAAAAARTCCAGGGTCTTCTGTCCCTTTATCAGCTCCTCCCCCTGGATGATGTAGCGAGCAAGAACAATACCGTCCTTTTTACAGGAGAACTTCCCTTCGCCCTGCATTATCTTCACAAAGCTCTTGCTCTTGGAATAAAACTTCCTTGCGAAATGGTTAGCGGATGTATATTCTGGTCTACACACACTGCGCATGTACGGATAATCCTCCTTAAACTTTTGATAACGAGCCTGGTTGAAGAAATACAGAAAATGTATGAAAAATAAACAACTGTAATACACCATGAGAAATTAATGATCTCATTCTGAACAAACATTTTCATATTTAAATAATATATCATTAAATATTTAGAGGAAAACATGAGTGAGTGACAACTGACCGACAGAGACACAGACTCAGAACTCCATAGAGAAGTGTCTAGAGAGAAAGAAGCAATGCCCTTGCTGTCTGTGGTGAGAGTCCAGTTCTCAGATGTGCCACTGTTTTGTAGGAAGAGATACACAGGCTCATTGGGAATGGGAGTAGAGTCTGGACCGGTCACTTTGATCTGAAAACACAGGACAGGATGACTGCAGATGTCCAATATACTACATGTAAACTCCCATTGCACACAACACATCAAAATCATGATTTAGATGCTACAAATGAACGTTAACATTTATCACAACTTCTTTCACAAAGATTTTCCTGAGCAATCCGTTTCCCTGCAGTGTTATTAAAAAGGCATTTGTTAATATATTTTGTCCTCACCTTCCCCTCGTATGCAATCCCTGGTTTATATGCTTGGGGCACGTCCTCAAAACTRACAGTTATGATGACATTGGTGAAGCTTGCCTTACCACTACCTTTAAGGATGACCCCTGGAGAGAACACAGGCAAGGGTCAGAGGTTAACAGTTRARCATGTAAACACCTCTAYGTTRAAGATGAAGTTCTCTCCTACCCGTTCCATATTCCTCCATCTCAGTCTCCACTTCAAAGTCATCAAACTTWGATTCATTTAGACCGAACCGGGTCACGTCAATAATTTGGGTTGCACAACCAGTTTTGTCGGTCTAGGGAGAATGAGTACAGTTTTTGTAGGTCAGCTTAGCTCCTCTACGAAAGCATGCTTCCATAAACCTCACAAATTTCACCACAGTGAGTTCCATTTGTCATCAAAGGATTTAGCGTAACAAGAATAAAAAATACTTACTTTCATAAGATACAACTCACAGATATTACTAGAACCATAAAACCAGTAACGTCGATTGGCATTTCTGCAAACTTTCGTCGTGACAGACCCCATCACTGGTTTTCCATAAGTGTATCTAGAAACAAAGTCACCATAAGAATGACAATTCAATAATGGTAAACACATGTGTTGTACAAATAGAAACAGCTATGAACATGAGCAAGTATCAAACATGGGACAGTATCTATAAAGTATAGTCTATGCAACACACACATTAAGTCCTAATATTCTGCCCATAAAATGTCCTTGTTTAAAAGCTTGTTTGTCATTATCATTATCTTGCTGGTCATTATCATCTTATTGTCTGTCATGCTCGATCGATCATCTTCGTCACTTACTTTCCACAAACTCTCAGTGTTGCTTGATTGTCCAGAATAGTTATTGTTTGGGGAAGATGGACYTTCACCTCATATTTGGGCAACACTGTAAAAAAGACATGTTGATATTACTTCTTCATTGTCTGTTGTTCTACACCAAAAACAAATCACAGACCACAATTTAAATCACCATGTAATCACAATGTAAAAACAATAGAATCAGACACAAGACATCACCATATTCTTTGATGTCAAAGTTTTGGGAGGTTTGTTCTCCCTTCTCATTCCATGCAGTGATGACGTAACTTCCTTGCATTGCCTCTGCAGACATGGGGTGGGACAGGTCCAGAATTCCACTCACTGTTGACTGGTTCAACCACTGAGCAATGCGGTTGGAGTTGGGGTCCTGTACAGATTCATAATAGGTTGAAGGAAGATATTTTTGTTACAGAGGCAGGCATTGTATCAATTCATGCCTCAGTACATATTGGCAGGTAATATTTTTGATGGGAGATCCTGACATTATTATTGCTTATGTTATATATGCAGATTTGGTTTTTAGGTGCAATAGATGTGAATGAGTCTCACCTGAAGTTCCACTGTTTCATACTAGAAAAGAGAAACAAACATTCAGCATTTACATTGGGCCCCCAAAAAAACATTTTTAAACTATATTTGCATTAATTCCCAGAATAGTTTGGAGTCAGAAATGGGTTTAAAACATTAAATACATAACTTTCCAAAACAGCTTCCACAGTACAGGCATCTACAGAGCTACAGTACAGAGCAGGCCATGAGCTCCTGTTGATTCAGGTGCTCTGATCAAACAGCCGAGCTAAATGAACTCTGACCACATGTTTGCTGATCCACCCACATACACTCACCCACACTGCCCCATAAAAAAAATGGGACTGCAAGAGAATGAAATCATTGCTCCATCACGTCCCTTCCTTACTCAACTACAGTAAACCTCTCCCAAATGACACAGCACCTCCCTAGAATGTTCCAATGCTGACTAACACCGGCTGTCCTGTACAACCCAACTTAAAAATGCTTTGAAAGACTAACTTTATTTTTATTGAATAACACTGAGAGTAACTTACCATCTGATTGAATGACAAGAAACTAGCATCCAGCGAGACGATTCGGAACTTGACTGGAAAAGTGGTGGGAACATTTATCTATATAGCATCTGTCTATATACAGTATATTCATCATCCATTTCAGTAATGACCTTTCCTCAATATAAGTATGTATAATTATCATTCAACATTATTAACAGACGAAAAGGGTCAGTTTAGTACATTATTTGATCAATAATGAAATGTATCTAACTACCTGTCTGTCCAGGTTTGTAGACTGGTTTGTCTGTCTGGAAAATGGTGAGGAATCTTTTGGGCTTGATAAAGATCTTGGTCTTTTKASTCATCTCATCCTTCCTCCCCTTGATGCTGACATGGACAGTGGCCACACTGTCAGCCTTCACTGTGGGTACCTGTACAGCACGAAGAACAGGACAATGGATGTTTTTTAGAAGTTCTAATATTATCTAGCTCCTAACCTTAGCTTGGCTCTCCTAACAGTAGTTTGAGAAGAGGGCTTTTTGTTAAAATGGTGGATAGTCATACTTCACTATGCTGAGGTTAAAATAACAGCCATTACATTTCATAGGTTGGATCATTTTGCATACAGCCTGGAAACCAAGTTGAGTTCCACACAACATGACTGAGTTACAACCAAACTATTCAGAATAAAAGACTGAAATGAATGTGTGTTGTTGAATGAATGCGCATAGCTAGCTCGAGTCTAAGAATAGTGTTTTGTTTAGATAAAGAATGACCAGTACAGAAGTGTCAGGAGTTTCTATCAACTGTTATCTGATATACACAGAGTATACAAAACATTAAGGACACCTTCTCTTCCTTTTTTTTTTTTACAGTATTTTTATTGAAATTTCACAATTTTCACCCATATTAAAGAGATACAACAACAAAGACAAGGCAACAAAAAAATAAAAAAATAATAATAATAAAAAATAAAAAAACGGCACCCGCCTACACATACCTGCACATACATTTATATATACACATATACATACACATATACACACATACGCACACCACTTTCCTATCCCCGCTTCTCTCACCCTATCCCCATCATTGCGTCTCTCAATACATACATTTTAAACAAACTTACAAACAGAAATTAAACAAAAAAGCTTGGTTTAAACTAAGAAGTTAGGTTCCACACATGGAACATACAGTGTAATTCTGAATACATAGATCACCACCATTCTAAGAGAATCCTTGCAGCATAATAGCTGATACCTCAGGTTCTAGGTAATTTAGATAGGGTTCCCACACTTTGTAGAACTGATCTGTTTTAGAATGCAWTGTACATGTCAGATATTCCAGAGGCACCCATTCAAAAAGTATCTTATGCCAATCTTTAATAGAAGGAACCTTATCACTAATCCACCGTAAAAGGATGTTTTTCCTTGCAGCAAAGGTAAGGATGTTGTAAAGCCTCCTCTTACTCACAGAAGTAACATGTCTACTAGGGAGACCCAACAGTAAAGAAACTGGGTCCAATTCTAGATCAACCCCTAGGATCTTTTCAATTCTTGCAGAACACCAGACCAGTATCTTTGTATTTTGGTACATGACCATAAACAATGTGTTAGGGTGCCTGTATCAGTTTTGCATTTAAGACACTGAGGAGAAGAGGAAGAGGGGCTAAAGGCATGTCTGCGATTTGGGGATATATGCAATCGGTGWATTATTCTTAATTGGATTGCTCTAGTACGATTACATATAGATATTGTTTTTGCATATCTCCAAATGTCCTCCCACATCTCTTCGTCAATAGTCACAGACAATTCTTTCTCCCACACTTGTTTCACCCTCTGTGTATCGACAGCAGGAAAKGACCTTAAAGCATCATAAAACAGACTTACAGACATTTTCCTTTGTGGAAARAAAAGCATTCTCTCAATGACAGACATATCAGGGTTACCAATTAAGGTGGTGCTCTTCACAATATAATGTCTTACTTGTAGGAAGCGGAAAAAGTCCTGCTTTGGGAGTCGGTATTTCTCCACCATCTGCTCAAATGACAATAGAATCTTATCAGCAAATAAGTCATTTAGTCTGCGAATGCCAGGTGAAAGCTATTATCCTTATTGATGTCACTTGTTAAATCCACTTCAATCAGTGTAGATGAACGGGAAGGGACAGGTTAAAATAATCATTTTTAAGCCTTGAGACATGGATTGTGTATGTGCGCCATTCAGAGGGAGAATTGGCAAGACAAAATATTTAAGTGCCTTTGAACTGGTATGGTAGGTGCCAGCTGCACCAGTTTGTGTAAAGAACTGCAACACTGCTGGTTTTTCACACTCAACAGTTTCCCGTGTGTATCAAGAATGGTCCACCACCAAAGGACGTCAAGCCAACTTGGGCCAGCATCTATGTAGAACGCTTTCGACAACTTGTAGAGTCCATGGCCCGACAAATAAAGGGTGTTCTAAGGGCAAAAACTCAATATTAGGAAGGTCTTCTTAATGTTTGTAACTCAGTGTATGTACAACTAGTGGGGGTTACTGTTCAACTAAAATCAATATGAAGCGAGGCACAGGTTGTGTAACACCCAACACTGACGGGAAAGAGACCCATTTCAAAGTGTCCAGCTACTATTAAAGCTGATGGCTCCGGTCAGTGTTAGTTAAGTAAACAAATGACGTCAACATTTAACAAATGCTTGTTGCTGTAGTCGGGATGCTTTTGCATGTGAGAAGATAGAATAGGCCACATTCAGTAGATCACCATTGTTTGTGGAACTTTGCAGTTAGAAATGTCATAGATAGAGCTGGCATGATCCTTAATCTACATGTCAGAGAGGCATGTTGGCTCTACATAATATATTTCTATCAAAGCTTCCACAATGTTGTAGCCTGCTGAACACAGCACAGTTGCAGCTGACCTGGAAGGAGGTGCAGCAATAGAATCGCTGTGTAACGGCTTCCTCCAGTAGAATGGTGCTGCTGCCATCCTCCATCTCCATCGTCACCTTCAATGACAGAGGCTCTGTGGCTTGGTGGACCTGGCACAAGTTTCTCTGTGGTCCCTCCTACCACTTTCGAGCTGACCGTCACCAGGTAATATCCTTAAAGGGGAAAGAGTCAGCATGAATGCAGCTGTGGTAATAATACTTAAGTGGCAGTGTACTCAACTGCTCCTTTGTTCCTCTTTTTGTTCCTACTGATGTTTTAAAGTTGGGGACAAAGTTATCTTAATCGTCTCTAGCTATGTGCCCCACTCAGAGAGGCCAACCAATGAGAAATGGAGGGCACAATTGATTTTGTTTTGGAGAGTGTTAGAGGGAATACCAATGAGTTGTCTTAATGATCTGTCAACCATGTCTGGGGGATGATTAAACAGAGAGACATTGGAGGAAAGCACCCAATAGGGGGCAGTGTCTGTCAACATCTCTCAAGGTGCACATTTAAGGGCTAACTCTATTTGAATTTTCAAACCCAAAAAATCTATAGTTCTAATTGCCAGCATGTCTCACAACATGTGAAAAGCCTCACATGCCTCAGAGAGAAAGAGAGAGGTCCTGTGGCCTTACCACTATATTTGTTATATTATATTTCACACAGAGGCAATTGTAAGCAGATATTCAGTTATATCAGTACATATAAAATATTACATTATGTAATATTAGGTTTATAACTAAAATAATTATATTGCTTCAGGTGGACTATTCTACACCTGCAAGTGCAAAGTGTGCAGAATAAGGAGTAGATTTAATTATGTTGCATGCAGAAAGGCATGTAAATACAAATTGCTGATTGTGTGTTTAATCTACTACCAGCTACATCAAATGTTTTGTAGCGTACTTACGTTTTGAAGGTGCTCGATGTCAAAGTTTGTAAAATCACTGAGGTGATCAATACAAGGAAAGTAAGTGGAGAGCGCATGGCAATAGCTTCGGTACACAGCCGTCTTCTTCCGCACTTCGAAATGCTCCCTTCCCTCGTCCAGATGAGATGGTCAGAAAAGTTGCACAAACAGTGCTATTTATACCCAAATGCACCCTCGTGTCACTCCCTTCCAAATTATTTGGAACACTGCAGCCACCTCCCGTTTCCTCCTAATTCCACATAAGTTCTCAAATAGTCACAGCCCCGACTAATGGGATGGTCAGAAATGACGACCAAAACACCTTAAGCTATTTTTCCAGACACATTTAGGCGGGTTAGAAGAAATACCTGTGTAGCCTGGCTGCCCTATCGATTTAGCCCACCTGTCAATTTAGCCATTAACCATGTAAAAAGCCACCACAGGCTACAGCTTTCTGCTTTGCCTGATAAAATGCAACATATTAGCTCACCAATAGCATTTTATGTCCCATTGTGTCTGCAATATGTCAATATCAACAGCGAATATTGTCATCCAATCTAACAGTAAACATAGTGGATCAATATACTGTACCAGTCAAAAGTTGGGACACACCTACTCATTCCAGGTTTTTCTTTATTTTTACTATTTTCTACATTGTGGAATAATGTGAAGACATAAACTATGAAATAACACATAATGAAATCATGTAGTAACCAAAAAAGTGTTTTCAAATCAAAACATATTTGGGATTATTCAAAGTAGACTCCCTTTGTCTTGATGACAGCTTTGCACACTCTTGGCATTATCTCAACCATCTATACCTGGAATGCTTTTCCAAAAGTCTTGAAGGAGTTCCCACATAGCCTTAACACTTGTTGGCTGTTTTTTCACTCTGCGGTCCAACTCATCCCAAACCATCTCAATTGGGTTGAGGTTGGGTGATTGAGTGGTGG
>NW_019946782.1:0-11438 GCF_002910315.2 Salvelinus sp. IW2-2015 | reverse complement strand
CCTGCATCATGCCCTTATTAAGCCAAGAGTTAGAAGCCAGCATCCGAGCAATCCGGACAAAATCTGGGTTGTTAAGAATTGGGGGTAAGAGCCGAGGGTTAGTTTGGACCTTCCCAGGAAGCGCCGAACTGACCTCAAACTTGAGGTGTGTTAAGTGTAATAGGATTATTGCAGTGATCTTTCTACAGACTTTGAAACTTTCTGAAAATAAAGATCTGTAAGGGGTATTTTGAAAGAGAAGTCTCAATTGTCTAACCAAATAGATGGAGTCACTGGTTTGTGATCCAGTCAGAAATATAAGCAATAGGTGGGCAGCACCACTGAGTAGAACCTGATTTGGACGATCCAAGCCCATGAACTTGGCAGCTGCAATATTGCATCTTAAGCCTTGGCTTTGCGTTTACTGCATATGAAGGAACTTAGCCATCCATTTTAACTCCTTTATTACCTTATTGGAGAGTACTACCGGGATCATTTGGATTGGGTAAAGTACGTCTACGGTAAAAATGTTCATTTTCTAAGAGGGATATTCTACCCACCAAGAATCGGGAACGAGTCCAGCCTTCCAGATCCTGTCTTACTGTAGTCAAAAAGGGAAAAATTGGCTTTGTACATTTGCTGGATTTCAGGAGTTACAAACATACCGCCAGCATACGTAAAGGCCTGAGGGAGACCATTTAAAAGGGACCAGGGGGAGAATATAGGTACAGAGTTGAAGGCTACCCAAGTGGCATAGCCTCCTCGATGTAGTTAAGTTAATCTCTGTGGCTGAAGAATTCGCTAATAATTGATATAACTAGTTAATAAGAGATGTAGTTGAGGTTCGGGAATTAGAGATGACTATAGACATCATCAGCATACAAGCTTATTTTATTGGTTGAAACTCACTCAATGAGCGCCCTGTATAGCAGGCGTTAACCTGATGGGCTCAGCCAGTGGTTTCCATCAGCCGCAGTGCAAATAGGGGGGGGGACACGGGAGCCCTGTTCTTGGTTACTCTGTTATATGACGAAGCTTATTTGAACCTTAGCCCATTAGTAAGGACGCACCTGAGGATCCTATATAAAATCTTCACCGCATTTATATAAAGTTGTCCTTAGACCAAATTTATTTAGAGCTAAAGAAGTGAGGTAAGACCACTCCACACGTCAAATCTTTCTCAGCATCTAAAGGAGGAGCACAAGACCATCCTAGCACTTTGTTGGTAGGCTTGAAATTACTATTAAGAAAGCCGCTGACCATTCGTTGCACGACTTACGGCCCTTAATGAAGCAGTTTTGTCTCCTTTCACAATTAGTGTGCAGTGAGTCCTCAATTTTTGGCTAGAATTTTAGAAAGGTAATTTTCTCTTATCCACATTCAGAAGGGAAATTGGTCCTGTACGAGGAACAAGACTCTGGACATTTTCCTCTCCCTTTTGAGCATAGTGATATGTTGGCTTTCCCTCAGCGTTCTGGAGGGAAGCTGGTCATTTGAAAATGAGTGGTTACAACATATCACGCAATGGCTTCAAGGATCAGGCCATGAAACTCTTATAGAATCTCAACTTACCAAACCGCCGGTCCTGGGGGCCTTACGTTTTTGCAGATTCTTATATGCGAAATTATCTCTTCTCGTAATATGGGGCCAATTAAGGAGAGACCTCGTGTTCTTCGGAGATAGTAGGGAGTCAATCTTAGAAAATAAATTCTCCATTAATTGGGTGCGTCATTTGGGCAGTTCTGGGCATAAAAGATTTGTTTTCAATGCCAGGATCACTCCGCATGACCTCAGATATGACTATCGCTTCCTATCCTTACGCAGATATAAACAGACTGCAAAGAGCGTCTGGGCATAAAAAGTAATCTATTCTTAGTCTGACATCCTGAAGGTTGCAGAGAAAATAAGATGTAGAACTCTCTGTTGGAGGGGTGAAAAGTTTCTCCAAACATCAGCATACCCCAGATCTCACAAATAGCTCATAAGTGACTTAGTTCGAGGAGAGAGTGAGCTATACGCTGGTGACACTTATGCATAAGGGGGTTCAACAAACAATTAAATTTCTCTGCCAAACCACTGCAGTGTCTGAGTTTAATTCTGAAAAGTCCTAGAACATACCTTAGTGAGGAAATCCCAGGGGGGTGGGCAGGGGGAAGTAAATTTCATTATGAGAGATGTCTGCCTTGTAAAGTACATTGAATATAACAAAAGCGAACAGATTTTATCTTTCCACAATTCAAGACATTAAGTGGGTAGTTCTTTTCACCAAGATTGCTAAACAAGCCTCTACTTCTGGAATGTAAATGGATGAGAAAAACACTTGACCAAACCCTTTGTTGTAATTTCAGATGTTCTTAATCATCCAAATGAGTTTCCTTGCAACAGGGCAATACTCAAATAATTTTTTTTTTTCAAAAAGGACAGTAACTTCTTCCTTTTTATGGGATTATGGCTCCTCCTACATGTTGCCATGTACATACACCAGTGTTTACCTGCATTCGCATTTGAACCGTTTCATATTCAGAACTGAATCCATCACGTAAAAAATGGGGTGGTACCTGTTTTTTCCATGTTGTTGACACTCTTCTTCTCGTCTCCCATCTCACGAGCATACAAAACTGTCCACGTTCCTGAACCTGTTTTCCTGTTTAGTTTTGTATGTGTCTAGTTGGTCAGTGACGTGAGTTTGGGTGGGCAGTCATATGTTTTGTGTTTCTATGTTTAGGTCACTTGTAATTAGCCTTATAATGGTTCTCATTCAGGGACACGGTGTTTGGACGTTTTCCTCTGATTGAGAACATATATAGGTTGGCTGTTCACACTGTTTGTTTGGTGGGTGATTGTCTTCCGTGTCTGTGTCTGCGCACAACACGGGACTGTTTTCGGTTGTTCGTTCGTTCGTTTGAATGTAGTCTGTTTCCTGTTCGTGAGTTCTTCGTGTAGTTATGTAAGTTCCATGTTCACGGTCTGTCTACGTCGTTTTGTTATTTTGTAGTTTATTCAAGTGTTCTTCGTGTTCGGTTTCATTTATAAATCATTATGTATTCACAACCCGCTGCATTTTGGTCCTCCGATCCTTCTCTCCTCTCCTCGTCCGAGGAAGACGACCAGCCGTTACACAAACGATATGAACCCTGAACTCTAACTATACTAACCCCAAAATTAAACATGTAAAGATCCAAAAGGGGGTTTTCCCACTAGCTCACATGCAGGGGATTTCAACTTTCCAATGTAGACTCTTAAGTCTGCATTGCCACTCAATAGCCTCGTCCTTTATACATATGAAAATGAAATCAATATATGAGATTGAGGCTTTCCACTCTAAAACCAAAGCCTGGGCACCAATATAGATTCACCATATCTCAGCCTGAGCTATACGGCCAGTTACTTTAGCAATAAAAATAATAAAAATACGAATATTACTGACCGGAGCATGTGAGAACTCACACCACTGTTTCATGATCAGATTCAAATAAGATATATAAAGTTATTCCAATGCTGCGGCGGCGCAGCTTAAAGTTATTTACCGAGAGAGTAATAACGCAGCACAGCCTCTTCAGGTGTGGAGAGTTTTTTCCCTTAAGGAGCGAACCAGGTCATCTGATGCAGCACTCCATAACTCTCCTTCTTGGTCAAATAGCCCTTATACAGCCTGCAGGTGTGTTGGGTCATTGTCCTGTTGAAAAACAAATGATCGTCCCGCTAAGAGCAAACCAGATGGGATGGCGTATCGCTGCAGAATGCTGTGGTAGCCATGCTGGTTAAGTGTGCCTTGAATTCTAAATAAGTAATTGACAGTATCACTAGCAATGGACCATCACACCTCCTCCTCCATGCTTCACGGTGGGAACCACACATGCAGAGATCATCCGTTCACCTACTCTGCGTCTCCCAAAGACACGGCAGTTGGAACCAAAAATCTCAAATTTGGACTCATCAGACCAAAGGACAGATTTACTTACTATACTAGGCCACAACAAGCTTCTATTTTGGGTTTTGATGGGGTAACGACAGCTAAAGCACAAATCATTTTGACACCTATCTTTTTTAGATTTTTTTGTATTTCTTGTTAAACAAAATATTTATATTTTTCTAGTATAAAATAATATAATAGTCATTTTTTTGCATACAATATAGGTTTGCATTATTTATTTTATAGTCTTTTTTGCTCATCTTTACCAAAGTGCCAATAATTTTGGGTGTGACTGTATTTTATGTTTTATGTGGACCCCAGGAACAGTAGTTGTTGTCTTTTTGGCCTTGCCGCCGTTTTCGCACTTTCCGACCCTGAACCATCAAATTTTGGTTCAGGCACAACACCAACAACCCCTCACTGTCTTGGGATGTCTATCTGAAAGCGGCAGTGGTGGGATTCAAACCCGTGTCGCCATGGGTTGGCATAACCTTTACTCTACTGTAATGTACTGAACTGTACTGAGCTGTATTGTACTATACTGTACTGTATTGGACTGCACCTTGGCATAGATTCTACAAGTGTCTGGTACTCTATTGGAGGGATGGGACACAATTATTCCATGAGAAATGCCATCATAAAAAATACATTCTTATGGTGGTGGAAAACACTTTCTCAGGCGCCGGTCCAAAATCTCCCACAAGTGTTCAATTGGTTTGAGATCTGGTGACTGAGACTGACATGGCATATGGCTACATCTTTTTCATGCTCACCAAACCATTCAGTGATCACTCGTGCCACGTGAATGGGGGCATTGTCATCCTATGGGGGCATAGCCATCGTAGACAAAATAATGGTGAAAAAAATGGCTTGCCCAGCATTTTTATACATGACGCTAAGCATGATGGGATTGCTTAATTAACTAAGAAACCACACCTGTGTGGAAGCACCTGCTTTCAACATATACTTTGTATCCCTCATTCAATGAAGTGTTTCCATTATTTTGCCAATTATCTGTACTTTTCTAGTCATTATTATTCGCCTTCCGCTGCTCTAGCGCAGATATTCACAAACTGGGGTACTTGTACCCCCAGGGGTACGCGCAATGCCGTCAGGGGTACGCAAAATAAAAATGTGATTCACATTTAAAAATAATAATAATAATAATATATATGTATATATATACAGTTGGTCAAAAAAGTATTTAGTCAGCCACCAATTGTGCAAGTTCTCCCACTTAAAAAGATGAGGCCTGTAATTTTCATCATAGGTACACGTCAACTATGACAGACAAAATGAGGGGAAAAAATCCAGAAAATCACATTGTAGGATTTAAAATAAAAAAATAAAAAGTATTATTTTTAAATTTTATCCCATTTTCTCCCCAATTTTCGTGGTATCCAATCGCTAGTAATTACTATCTTGTCTCATCGCTACAACTCCCGTACGGGCTCGGGAGAGACGAAGGTCGAAAGCCATGCGTCCTCCGAAGCACAACCCAACCAAGCCGCACTGCTTCTTAACACAGTGCGCCTCCAACCTGGAAGCCAGCGGCACCAATGTGTCGGAGGAAACACCGTGTACCTGGCCCCCTTGGTTAGCGCGCACTGCGCCCGGCCCGCCACAGGAGTCGCTGGAGCGCGATGAGACAAGGATATCCCTACCGGCCAAACCCTCCCTAACCCGGACGACACTATGCCAATTGTGGTCGCCCCACGGACCTCCCGGTCGCGGCCGGCTGCGACAGAGCCTGGCGCGAACCCAGAGACTCTGGTGGCGCAGCTAGCACTGCGATGCAGTACATTGTAGGATTTTTAATGAATTTATTTGCAAATTATGGTGGAAAATAAGTATTTGGTCACCTACAAACAAGCAAGATTTCTGGCTCTCACAGACCTGTAACTTCTTCTTTAAGAAGCTCCTCTGTCCTCCACTCGTTACCTGTATTAATGCACCTGTTTGAACTTGTTATCAGTATAAAAGACACCTGTCCACAACCTCAAACAGTCACACTCCAAACTCCACTATGGCCAAGACCAAAGAGCTGTCAAAGGACACCAGAAACAAAATTGTAGACCTGCACCAGGCTGGGAAGACTGAATCCGCAATAGGTAAGCAGCTTGGTTTGAAGAAATCAACTGTGGGAGCAATTATTAGGAAATGGAAGACATACAAGACCACTGATAATCTCCCTCGATCTGGGGCTCCACGCAAGATCTCACCCCGTGGGGTCAAAATGATCACAAGAACGGTGAGCAAAAATCCCAGAACCACACGGGGGACCTAGTGAATGACTTGCAGAGAGCTGGGACCAAAGTAACAAAGCCTACCTTCAGCAAGGGCATTGAAGATGAAACGTGGCTGGGTCTTTCAGCATGACAATGATCCCAAACACACCGCCCGGGCAACGAAGGAGTGGCTTCGTAAGAAGCATTTCAAGGTCCTGGAGCGGCCTAGCCAGTCTCCAGATCTCACACCCATAGAAAATCTTTGGAGGGAGTTGAAAGTCCGTGTTGCCCAGCAACAGCCCCAAACATCACTGCTCTAGAGGAGATCTGCATGGAGGAATGGGCCAAAATACCAGCAACAGTGTGTGAAAACCTTGTGAAGACTACAGAAATTTTTTGACCTCTGTCATTGCCAACAAAGGGTATATAACAAAGTATTGAGATAAACTTTTGTTATTGACCAAATACTTTTTTCCCACCATAATTTGCAAATAAATTCATTAAAAATCCTACAATGTGATTTTCTGGATTTTTTTTCTCATTTTGTCTGTCATAGTTGAAGTGTACCTATGATGAAAATTACARGCCTCTCTCATCTTTTTAAGTGGGAGAACTTGCACAATTGGTGGCTAAATACTTTTTTGCCCCACTGTATATACATTTTATTTTATTTTTTTACAAAGAAACTAATCTTCACATTTTCAAACAGTCCATTTATATTTTCCAACGGGGCTATACATTTGGGTGAGGTTTTTTTCTCGCCTGAGTAGCCTCGTTTCACTGTCAAAAATAAAATTAAACCATCTAGTGTTCAGTGAAATAACAACACAATGTCAAATACAGGTAGTAGCCTAGTCAAAAAATTAACATCCAATCACATTAACCGTTACTCTCTCGCGGGAATTCCACTAACGGTCCATATGTAGCCAAACGTAGCTGCTGCTCATTCCGTTTGCTCGAAAATGGATAAATGGTTAAAAAAAGTGTCCATAGAGACACATACCAGCTCTACTGGTAGTACTGCTACTACCAGCAGTACTACACCTGCACCTGTCGACGACACAAGTTGTTCTGCTTCCACGAGCACATCCAATGCTAGCATCAGTAATTCTACATTTGTTGTTAACCCAGCTAGCATGGACACTGACAGTTGTGAATCTGATGCAGCTGAAGAGCTACTGCCCCCTTACCCGTGAAAGCACCGAACAGACAGGGATGTTGGACCATCGAAGAGGCGCAAATATGATGAGAACTAGATTGATTTGGGGTTCACTTATATTGGGAGTAGTGCCTTTCCTCAGTCACAGTGTGTTATATGTGCAAAAGTACTATCTCACAACTCGATGAAACCTTCACTCTTGCGCAGACATTTGGAAACAAAACATGCCAATTTGAAAAATAAGCCACGGGAGTTTTTGGAGCGAGAATGAAGACAACTTTCGAGTAGTAACACATGTATAAAAGCAACAGATACCATTAATAAGAAGGGGCTAGAAGAGTCTTATATGGTGACCTACCGAGCGGCTAGGACAGGCAAGCCCTATACTATTGTGAAGGACTTAATTCTTCCTGCTGCCGCAGATATGGCTGGGACAATGCTGGGGGAAAAGGTTAAAACAACTATACAGACAATGTCTTCATCAAACAACACTGTTTCACATCGCATCAGTGACATGGCAGGAGATGTTTTGAAACAATTACTGCTTGGCATACAAGCCAGGGAATTCTATGCGTTACAGCTGGATGAGACAACAGACGTGGCGGGCCTGGCACAGCTCCTGGTATATGTCCGTTACGTTTATGGGAGGTCAATTAAGGAAGACATCCTATTCTGCAAACCAGGACAACATGAAATTACATTTTTAAAGTCCTGGACTGCTGTTTGACATCAAATGGACGTTGGTGGTCAAGATGTGTTGATATCTGTACTGATGGCGCCAAAACCATGACAGGGAGACATAGTGGAGTGGTAACGCGTGTGCAAGCAGTTGCTCCCGATGCCACTTGGGTACACTGCAGCATCCACCGAGAGGCTCTTCCTGCCAAAGGAATGCCTGACTGCTTGAAAGACATTTTGGACACTTCAGTGAAAATTGTCAACTTTTTTAAAGCAAGGCCCCTGTACTCTCGTGTATTTTCTGCACTATGCAATGATATGGGCAGCGACCATGTAACGCTTTTACAACTTACAGAAGTGCGCTGGTTATCAAGGGGCAAAGTATTGCCATGTTTTTTTTAATTGAGAGAAGAGCTTAAAGGTTTCTGTACTGACCATCATTTTCACTTGTCTGACCTCTTGCTCACACGACTGGGCTATATGGGTGATGTTCTTTCTCGCCTGAATGATCTGAATCTAGGATTACAGGGAMTCTCCGCAACTATATTCAATGTGCGGAACAAAATTGAGGCTAGGATTAAGAAGTTGGAGCTCTTTTCAGTCTACATTAACAAGGACAACACACAGGTCTTTCCATCATTATGATTTTTGTGTGCAAATTTACTCAAGCTTACGGTTAATGTCAAATGTGATGGAGCGAAGCACCTGAGTGAGTTGGGTGCGCAATCCCAAAACGGATGACACAAACAACTGGATTCTCTATCTCTTTCATGCCCTGCATCCAGTCTACTTACCGATATCTGAACAAGAGAAACTCTTCGAAATTGCAACAAGCTGTTCTGTGAAAATGTAATTTAATCAGAAGCCACTGCCAGATTTCTGGATTGGGCTGCGTTCAGTTTCTTGCCTTGGCAAATCGCGCTGTTAAGACACTGATGCCCTTTGCAACCACGTATCTGTGTGAGAGTAGATTCTCGGCCTTCACTAGCATGAAAACAAAATACAGGCACAGACTGCGTGTGGAAAATGATTTAAGACAGACTCTCTCCAATACAACCCAACATTGCAGAGTTATGTGCATCCTTTCAAGCACACCCTTCTTGTTAACCTGTGGTGAGTTATTCACAATTGTCGATGAACAAATAAGGTTTTATATGTAAGATGGTTAAATAAAGAGCAGAATTATTATTATTAGTTGTGCCCTGGTTCTATAAGAGCTCTTTGTCACTTCCCACGAGCCGGGTCGTGACAAAAACTCACACGCATTCTTATGTTTAATAAATGTATCGTATAGTGTGTGTGTGTGTGTGTGTGTGTGTATGTGTGGCAGGCTTACAATGATGGTAAAAAACAAACATTTGAGAGTGCGCTGACCCTGGTGCTAGAGGGGTTATGCAACTGGAGGTTGAATGTTTGAAGGGGAACGGGACTATACATGGTTTGGGAACCACTGCTCTAGCGCAAAATCGTACAGGCAGACTGTCTCCAGGTTGCTTGGAAAAACCTTTTTGATAGTACTATTACTTTTCATACTACAACCACATTTGCATAAATCCCAATGAAGAGAGAGTCTAATGGCAAAGATAACCCAAACAACACAATATTCAAGTCACAGCTTGATCAGTGCTAAACAGAACTCCTCCAATGCTTAGATAAAACCTCCATATGCAGCTAACTCTGTGTCGGTCTGAAAATGACAACGCAGCACTCTTTTGAAGCACTTTCTTTCCGTGGCTTACTACCCTTGGTTGATATGGCTTGGCCTTGATTGCCGCTGCTGAGGAGCATTGTCATTGGAGAAAGCCAAGGGGAGTGACCTGACCCCATGGTGACCTTGTGGGGATGTGGTGGGGATGTCTGGTTGTCTGTCTCTTGGGGTTGGTAGTAGTTGTTACATTTTAGAATCCTTTTCACACTATTGTGCCAACCCGCACTGTACTGTGCTGGCCCTGGTATATCTTGACACATTGTCCTTTAACACAATTCCAGCAACTATGCTGAATGCCAATAGGAGAACCCTTTGAAGAACCCTTTTTGATTGAGGGTACAAGCCCTTGGGGTTCAATGGAGAACCTTCTCCACATATGGTTCTAACTGGAACCAAAAAGGGTTCTCCTATGGCGACAGTCAAAGAACCCTTTCAGAACCCTTTTTTCTAAAGGTGTAGGGACTAAATAATGAGACCACATACAACAGTACTGGATATGTAATAATAATATTAATCATTCTGTGCCTTCCAGCAACTATGCTGAATGCCAATAGGAGAACCCTTTGAAGAACCCTTTTTGATTGAGGGTACAAGCCCTTGGGGTTCAATGGAGAAACTTTTCCACAGATGGTTTTAACTGGAACCAAAAAGGGTTCTCCTATGGCAACAGTCAAAGAACCCTTTCAGAACCCTTTTTTCAAAGGGGTCGGGACTAAATAATGAGACCACATACAACAGTACTGGATATGTAATAATAATATTAATCATTCTGTGCCTTGACATGTCATAATTCTCCTAGTCTAACTGTTATTTGAGCAGAATCGTGCTGCTCTACAGACTTGCATGGGGAAGGGAGAGGGGAGTCTGACTGCTGTTTTGATGCAGCAATACACAAGTGCATGTGAACAGTAACCTCCCCTGAACTCCAAGTTCCAGCCCCCACTACATCCTATGCTCTTGTGTAGATCTGAAAAGAGGTGGGAGCTCCATATCGCTCTCTGATACGCAATGTGGAATTGTCGCCATTATACTATTGCTTAAACTTATCCAATTCTTTCAGATCTCCACAAGTGCACAGGGTATATGGGCTTGTTGTCAGACTCAGGGTGCGTTTCAGCTTTAATAGAACGCAAATGATCTGGTAGCTTGACCTAATCATTGTAAAGGACTCAGACAGGCTACACGATCACAACATTTATAAATCACCATCTGAATATCTTTTTAAAGAAGACTATGCTGTGATTTTGAACATGTAAACCTGAGTGTTCAGGTTTATTGAGAAGCCTTGTGAAATGTAGTTCTCTTTATGGTTAACCTGCCTGACATACAGTAGTACTGAAAACCATGTCACTGTCAAGTAGAGGAAAACAGACTCGTGAGAAAAGACCTTAATATATTTTTCTGTTTATTTTTCCCCACACCGAAATGGGTGCAACCAAATATTCAGCATTGGCCAGAGGTATATCATATCACTGTTGATCATTATCAGTGTTAAAAAAAAATATTCTAAGGTAAACTTTTTCATATGGCACTTGTATGATTATATAGATTTCCTAAGATCTATTAAAACAGAAATGTTACTGTGAGTCTGTGGTTTGAAATCATAGCAACATGGTCATGGTTTTATTAAAACATGCATTTCATTTTCAGTAGATGCAGTCATGTGCATTCTCATCATCGCAGTAGAAACACTGAAATGCTACTTTTGAAATAACGATCTCACATAATCACTTTAGTAATAGCAGTTTTAGGGTTACAACAGCAGGTTGTGAC
>NW_019946781.1:19103-27701 GCF_002910315.2 Salvelinus sp. IW2-2015 | reverse complement strand
CGTGCTGCTGATGGTTCCTGTGCGTGTTCTGCATTTTGGTGCTGCTTGCGTTGGTTCTGTTGCTCGTTCTGATTGGTGCTGCTCCGCATGGTTCAAAACCGTGCTGTTCTGATGGGGTGCTCGGTAGTTGGCTCTGTGACTGTTCTTATTGGTGCTGCTGATGGTTCCGCTGCTGTGCTGGATGGTGCTGTATTGGCTCTGTGCTTCTGATTGGTGCTGTTTTGGCTCGTGGTGCTCTTCTGATTGCGTGCTGTAGTTGGCTCTGTGCTCGTTCTGATTGTGCCTTGCTAGTTGTGGCTCTGTTGCTGTTACTTGATTGGTTGCTGTAGTTGGGCCTCTGTGCTGTTCTGATGTGGGTCTGTAGTTGGCTCTGTGCTAGTTCTGATTGGTGCTGTACGTTGGGCGTCCGTAGCTGTTCTGATGGTGCTGGTAGTTGGCTCTGGTGCTGGTTACTGATTGGTGCTGTTGTCTGCGCTCTGTGCTGTTCTGCATTGGTGCTGTCAGTTGGCTCTGTGCTGTTTCTGATTGGTGCTGTCTGAGTGCGTTCCGTGCCTGCTTCTGATTGCGTGCTGTTGTTGGCTCTGTGCTGTTCTGATTGGTGCTGCTTGTGTGCCTGTGCTGTTCTGAATTGGTGCTGTAGCTTACTCTACTGCTGCTGTTCTGGATTGCGTTGCGGGAAGTTGGCTCTGTGCTTTTCTGATGGGTGCTGTTGTTGGCTCTGGGTGCTTGTTTCTGATTGGTGCTGTAGGTTGACTCTGTGCTGTTCTGATTGGTAGACTGTAGTTGGCTCTGTGCTGTTCTGATTGTGGCTGTAGTTGGCTCCTGTGCTGGTTCTGATTGTGCTGCGTGATGGTTCCGTAGCTGTTCTGATGGTGCTGTTGTTGTGCTCTGTGTGGTCTGATTGCTAGCCTGTAGTTGACTCTGTGCTGTTCTGATTGGGTCGCTGTAGTCTGGCTCTGTTGCTGTTTTCTATTGGTGCTGTAGTTGGCACTGTGCTGGTTCCTGACTGCGTCTTCTGTTGTGACTCTTGTGCTGTTCTGATTGGTGCTGGTAGGTGGCTCTATTGCTGTTCTGAATTGGTGCTGTAGTGTGGCACTGTGCTGTTTCCTAGACTGGTGCTTGTTGTTGACTCTGTGCTGTTCTGATTGTGCTGTTGTTGACTCTGTGCTGATTCTGATTGGTGCTGTAGCGGTGGCTTCGTTGTGCTGTTCTAGATTGGTGCTTGTAGTTGGCTCTGTGCTGTTCTGCTTCTGCTGTAGTTGGCTCTGTCGGCTGGTTCTGACTGGGCTTGCTGTAGTTGGCTCTGTGCTGTTCCTGAATCTGTGCTGTTGTGACTCTGTGCTGTTCTCATTGGTTGCTGTGATCGTGCGTGGCTTATTCTGATTGGTGCTGTAGTTGGCTCTGTGCTGTTCTGATTGGGCTGTAGTCGGCGCCTGTGCTGTGCTGATTGGCTGCCTGTAGTTGGCTCTGTTGCTTCAGACTGGTGCATGTCTCCTGGTTTTCTCCCTCTCCTGTACCTTTCATGTCTCCCTCCCATGTCTCCTCTCTCTTCCCATGTCGTCCTCATGTTGTCTCCACTCATGTTCCTCCTCTCATGTTCTCCTCCCATGTCTCCATTCTCCTCTTCCCATGTCTTCCTTCATGTCTCTTCTTCACGTTCCTCTCATGTACTACCTCTCATGTCTCCTCCCATGTCTCCCATGTTCTCCTCTCATGTCATCCTCGCGTGTCTCCTCTCTTCTCACTCTCATGGTCTCCTCCCATGTCTCCTCATGGCGTCACTCTCATGTCTCCTCTCACGTCCTCTTTCTCCTCTCATGTCTCCTCCCATGGTCCTCATGTCTCCTCTCATGTCTCCTCTCTTTTCTGCCTCTCCATGTTCTCCTCTCATGTCTCCTCCCATTGTCTCCTTCATGTCTCCTCTTCATGTTCTCTCTCACGGTCCTCTCTCTCCTCTCATGTCTCCTCCACATGTCTCCTTCATGTCTCCTCTCATGTCTCCTCTCCTGTCTCCTCTCTTCTCCCTCTCATGTTACTCCTTCCCATGTCTCCTCATGTCTCCTCTCATGTCTATCCTCTCACGTTCCTCTCTTTCTCTCTCATGTGCTCCTCCATGTTCTCCTCATGTCTCCATCTCATGTCTCCTCTCTTCTTGCCTCTCTTCTCCTCTCATGTCCCCTCCCATGTCTCCTCATGTCTCCTCGCATGAGTGTCTCCTACCCATGTCTCGATCTCATGTCTCCACTCATGTCCTCTCATGTCCTCTCTTTTCTTCATGGTCCTCTCTTCTCCTCTCATTTCTCCTCCTCTTCTCCTCTCGATGTCTCCCATGTCTCCTCTCATGTCTCCTCCCATGTCTCATTCATGTCTGCCTCTCATGTTCCTCTCATGTTCCTCATCTTCCTCCTCTCATGTCTCGTCGTCTCCTTATTCCTGTCTCTATCTTCATGTCTACTTTCTAATGTCTCCTCTCATGTCCTCTCTCTCCTCGTCTTCTCATCTCCATGTCCTCTCGTTCTTTTCTCATGTCCTCTCTTCGTTCTGCTCTTCATCTTCTCCACTCTTCTACCTCTCATCTCTTCCCTTCTCAATGTCTCCTCTGTATGTCTCCTCGGTCATGTCTCCCTCTCATCGTCTCCTCTTATGTCTCCTCTTCATATGTCCTCTCTTCTCCTCTCTTCTCCTCTCATTGTGGCCCTCTTCTCTTATCATGTCCTCTACCTCTCTCTCTACACTGTCTCTTCTCTTCTCTTCTCCTCTCTTCTCCATCTTACATGTCCTCGTCTTTCTCCATCTCTCTCTCAGCAGCACCAATCAGAACAGCACGGAACCATCAGCAGCACCAATCAGAACAGCACGGAACCAACAGCAGCTAGCTAATCTCCAGTGTTTACCTTCCCCAGTGTTCACTGGAATGCAGACAGAGACAGAATTAGGGACCGACTGAGAAGTTGGTCACCTTCAACAGAAAGGAGGTAAAGAAAAGAGAGAGAGGAGGAGAGAGAGAGAGAGACACAGAAAGACAGAGACAGAGAGAGAGAGAGAGAGAGACAGGCAGAGAGAGAGACAGACAGAGAGAGAGACAGACAGAGAGAGAGACAAAGAGAGAGAGAGACACGGAGAGGGAGAGAAAGAGACAGAGAGAGAGAGAGACTAACTATTGTCACATCATTACAACATTGTATATGACATGGCGTGGCAGGTAGCCGAGTGGTTAGAGCGTTGGTTCAGTAACTGAAAGGTTGCCGGATCAAAACCCGGAGCTGACAAGGTAAAAACCTGTCGTTCTGCTCCTGAACAAGGCAGTTAACCCACTGTTCCCCGATAGGCCATCATTGTGGATAACAATATTATAATATTTTTAACTGACCTGCCTAGTTGGAACCTTTGTGAGTGTAATGTTTATAGTAATTTTCTTATTGTTTATTTCGCTTTTGATTATTATCTATTTGACTTGCTTTGGCAATGTAAATATACATTTCCCATGCCAATAAAGGCCCTTAAATTGAGAGAGAGAGAGAGAGAGAGAGAGATTGGCAATGTTAACACATGTTTCCCATGCCAATAAAGGCCCTTAAATTGAGAGAGATTGGCAATGTTAACACGTTTCCCATGCCAATAAAGCCCCTTGAATTGAATTGAGAGAGAGAGTTAGGCTAACCCTAACCTTTAACTCCTAACCTTAACCTCTATTTTAACCCTAACCCCTAGAGCTAGCTAGCGTTAGCCACCTAGCCACCTAGCTAACGTTAGCCACAAACAAATAGGAATTCGTACATATCATACGTTTTTTTAACATATTGTAAATAAAAAATCAAATTCGTAATATATTGCACGAATTTCAATTCATAACATATCATATGAATTGTAATTTGTAACAAATCATATGAATTGTAATCTGTAACAAATCATATGAAATCGGAAAGATGGCCATCCCCAAACTAATACATACCATACGAAACATCATACTAAAATGGAGTGTCTGGGATTTACCTACATAATAATACCAAAATGCTCTGAGACCACGTTGCACTGACAGATGGGACCGCATGCGCCAAATCAAATCTACTCCAACAGTCATGGTCGAGTGATTCTAGAATGTCTCTGTGTGTGTGTGTGTGTGTGTGTGTGTGTGTGTGGTGTGTGTGTGTGTGTGTGTGTGTGTGTGTGTGTGTGTGTGTGTGTGTTGTGTGTGTGTGTGTGTGTGTGTGTGTGTGTGTGTGTGTGTGTGTGTGGTGTGTGAGAGAACAGTGTCCCTGTGCTAGCTGGTGGCCCGGGTTCTGGTAGAGAGGAGAAGTGACTGTCAGAGTGTTAGATGGAGCTGAAAAGGATGGTTATTATGGACCGAGACGTCTGCCTCTTGTCCATGACTGGTAGGCAGGTCGGCCTGCTCTTGGTCTGATGTTCAATGTCTCTGTTTAAAATGTGGGTGAGGGAATTTGTACTCTGGTAGTGTTTTATGATGACGGTGATGATGGTGGTGATGATGATGAGGTGGTGATGAGTGATGTGAGGATGGTGATGATGAGGATGGTGGTGGTGATGATGATGAGAGGTGTGATGATGATGATGGTGATGGTGGGGATGATGGTGGTGGTGATGATGGTGATGGATGATGGGATGATGATGTGGTGATGATGATGGTGTGGTGATGGTCGGTGATGATGATGGTGGTGATGATGATGATGGTGTGATGATGGTGGTGATGATGGTGGTGATGATGATGATGATGGTGGTGATGATGATGGTGGTGATTGATGATGATGGTGGTGGTGATGATGAGGGTGTGATGATGGATGGTGGTGATGTGATGATGGTGATGGTGGTGGTGATGATGGTGATGATGAGGGTGGTGGTAGTGATGGTGGTGATGATGACGTGATGTGGTGGTGATGATGGTGATGATGATGCGATGATGGTGGTGATGATGACATGATGATGGTGATGGTGATGATGATGACGTGATGATGATGGTGATGACGATGATGAGGACGATGATGGGCGCATATTTGTATTTGTCCATCATCTCGTTGCACAAACTGTCCTAAATTTTCATGTAAGTAAACCGAAACTGCTTCATATTCCTGCAAGACAGCACAAACTTCCTGTCCGTCCACATATAGTATTTCCTGTTGTCTGCCACAACTCCTGTCCGTCCACATACAGTATTTCCTGTTGTCTAGCCAACTTCCTTTCCGTCCACATACAGTATTTCCTTTGTCTAGCCACAAACTTCCTGTTCCGTCCACATACAGTATTTCCTGTTGTCTAGCCACGACTATTCCTGTCCGTTCCACATACAGTATTCCTGTTGTCTAGCCACGAACTTCCTGTCCGTCCACATACATATTTCCTGTTGTCTACCACAGAACTTCCTGTCCGTCCCTATACAGTATTTCCTGTTGTCTAGCACAAACTTCCTTTCCGTCCACATACAGTATTTCCTGTTGTCTAGCCACAATACTTCCCTTTCCGTTCACATACAGTATTTCCTGTTGTCTAGCCACAAACTTCCTTCCGTCCACATACAGTATTTCCTGTTGTCTAGCACGAACTTCGCTTTCGCTACACATACAGTATTTCGCTGTGTCTAGCCACAAACTTCCTTTCCGTCCACATACAGTATTCCTGTTGTCTAGCCACGAACTTCCTGTCCGTCCACATACAGTATTTCCTTGTTGTCTAGCCACAAACTTCCTGTCCGTCGCCACATACAGTTATTTTCGTTTGTCTAGCCACAAACCTTCCTTCTGTCGCACATACATGTATTTTCCTGTTGTCTAGCCACATAACTTCCCTATTCCGTCCACATACAGTATTTGTTCTCTGTGTCTAGCCACGACTTTCTCGTTCCCGGTCATCTATCGATGATAGTCGCTCCCTATTGGTCCCTATAGCCATCTTCCTGTAGAAGTCAACGTTCTCTGTACTCGTGCACATCATTGATTTTCTCTGTTGTTTTGGCCACTGCTAGTCTCTATTAATTGAGCTAAACGTACGCTAGTTCTGAAAATAACTAAACAATTCTGTTAAATTAAAGAGTGTCTTTCCCTATATTGACGGCCTATCTCATACTACTTATGAAATGGTGCGTTGACACAAGTCAATAGGGCCCTATACTGGTCAAAGTATGCACAAATATACGCTACCATATATGGGATGAACAACTCAGAGAGCAAAGGGAACCAACTTAGGAGGTAGTCCAACTCTAGAGACGGCAGGTAGATCCAACTCCTAGAGAGACGAAGGTAGTCTTCAACCCTAGAGAGACAGGTTAGTCCACTACTCCTAGACAGATGACAAGGTAAGTCCAACTGCCTAAGATTGACAGGTGTCCAACCTCTAGAAGAGACAGCGTAGTCCAGCTCAGAGAGAACAGGTTAGTCCAGCTCAAGAGAAACAGGTAGCTCCAACTTCCTAGAGAGACAGGTAGTCCAACTCCTAGAAGATGACAGGCTGATAGCCAACTTGCGGCGCTGAGGAGAGGACGAGGGGTAGTCCAATCTCCTTAGATGAGAAGCAGGTAAGCTCAAGCATACTACTAGATTTGAGACAGGGTAGTTACGCAACTACCTTAGAGAGGAGACAGTGCTACATTTTTTCTCTGTGCCTTGACGGTTGTCAGAGCCATTTCTTTCTCCCACGTGACCTCTGCTTACCTCTCATAGCGTGCCAGAGATAGGTAGGGCCACGCTACGGTTAGTTCCATCATCTGTCTGGAGAGAGACAGCGGTAGTTCGGCCGCAGGCTCTCTCAGGTAGAGAGACGAGTGGTGTAGTCATTAACTCAGAGACGAGAATCATAGGTGAGTCGCCGCACGCGAACCTGCACGCAGAGGACAGGTTGTAGTTCTGTCCAAAGCTCAGATGATGAGACTAGTGTAGTCCCATACGCACTCAGAGAAGAGACAGGTATGCCCTGTTTCGATCTGCAGAGATGATGTACTATAGGTGGATGTTCGGCCACATCAGCCAGGCAGATTATACGCGCAGGTTAAGTGCCACTCAGAGAGAAGACGATGGTAGTGAAAACATCAGAGAGATGACAGGGTTAGTCCACCAGGCACTAAGAGAGAGAGTTCACGCGTAATACTTTTGTAAACTCCTGAGCAAGAAGAGGTTAGCTTCCAACTCCCTCCGAGAAATGTTAGAGGCATTGTGTATGTTACTTTACTCCAACTCAGAGAGAGAACTCATGTTAAAGATGTTCGCAGGGACTTTCAGTAGAAGAGACAGGTTAGCCAACCAGACCTAAGAGACTATACTGGTCTAGGTTAGCATACCAACTCATAGCAGCGAGACAGGCTACGCTAACCACAATCAGCACGACGTATGACAGGTAGGGTACCATCTCTTTATCAGGAAGGTCAGCCAATCTCTCTTTTGAGATTCGAGCTCTGTAATCTTGCTATTCATCTGTAAACACCGGGTGAAACTCTGCTGTTTTTGTTTTATTTCTTAGATATCACTGGGAAAATCCCACAGCTCGAGTTGTGTGAGAGAGAGAGAATATCCCATTGGTGTCGGCTCTGTTGTGTGTGGTTATAGTTTGTTCTCTCAATAACCATATTTTAAATGTCTTGTTAATTGTATTTATGTTGGTCCCATTTTGGGAAATGAGAATCTGTGATAAGATGGTGATCTGTTTCTAGATTAGCCGGGTGAGTCTGGGATTTCTCCTCAGATCACCGTGCAATGATTCTACGCGCCTCTGTTCGGCTTCCTGCTTTTACCAGGCTCGGTCCTGTAACCTTCAAACTTTCCAAGTTATTTACACTCAGATAACGGGGCAGGCTTTTAAAAAACGGCCTAATTTGGTGTGGGCACTCGGCGGCCGGCCATCCGGCACGCCTATTTTCCGGTGCTTTGGCAAACGGAGGACACGAAGGAGGCGCTAGTCAGATTTGAACACAATGCGCCCTAGATTAATATACAGCTCGACCAAGCAGGCCTGGCAGGGGCCTTCGCTCACACACAGTGACGAACAAGCGGGCGCTTTCACAGCTCAAGGAGTGGCGCCAGCATCGCCTGATAAAACCATTAGATCGCGGAGGCAGAACCTTTTGGAGTAAGGAGGAGGGATCTCTCACTAAAGAGCGAAGACCGTTTTTTGGGAGTGGAAATGAGAACTGAGATCCGAGCACAATCTACTATCCAGTGCGTCTGCTTAAAAACAGCGGCAACTATGCAGTTGTTGAACTAATGTTTCTCTTAAAAAGGCTGGGCATTGTCTAATACACTAAAGAAGGCCCAGTTGTTAAGTTGCTTTTTTGCAACTTGATATTGATTGTTCAGTCTGTAGGATGTTTAGTTTTGTGCCATTGCTCTATTTAATTCTTTTTTGGGAATTCTTTTTTAATCACATAACAGTTTCTAATTTTTGATTTTCACAGGTACTTTTTGTTGCGCTAAATGTGGTCAATAATTTAAAAAACTGTTGCCACTACAAAACTGGAGGCTAGGTTTGTTACAGTCTTTTCTTTAAGTGTAAATAATACCATACCAGTGGCCACCTCATTATCTTATCTTTAAAGCCCTTTATATTTAAGGGAAACGCTATTAAAATTGACTAACTTGTCAGTTTTTTTGTGGTAACGGT
>NW_019946781.1:11223-14642 GCF_002910315.2 Salvelinus sp. IW2-2015 | reverse complement strand
TAACATGCTAAGTAGTTGTAGCATAGCAACAACAACAAAAAGTTATAAGTAGTTGCAAAGTTGTTCATCATAAAAAAAATCTAAAGTTCTCCACGATGAAATTCGAACAAGCAACTTTTGGTTTATACGTCTAACCAACCACCTTCCTTTCATTTTTACCTTATTAAGTAATCTTCTGTCTTGTGTAACYACACCAAACATAACCCTATGAGCTTACATGTRCTATGTTATGTCTAGTCTAAGAGACCAGTTTGAATATAACCTCTCTGAAAGCGAGGGAGAGTGCAGAGCAGGTCGCCCTGTCTGCCTGCACGTTCAAGTGCACACGTGTCTCCTATCGATCGCTTCCCCCCCCTTTTTTTTAATTATTCTATGTAGCAGATGGGTGCTGGTTCATATTAATATGCTCTGTATCTCACCTCCAGACTTGGCCAAGTTGGAGGATGTGAAGGGTACTCTGACAAAACCACATGCACACTCTGCAGCATCTTCGAGTCTCGCTCGCTGTCCCAGCCAGCCCCGCCGACGWCGAGCATCCGTCACCGCCGCGCTTTTCATAGGTGTTGGCGCTGCCCTTGGTGCTGAAATTACACTCGCCTCCCACGGCGCCGCTGCTGCTACCGCTGATATCCGTGTAGTCGTAGACGAACCAYCTRAAACTCAACACCTGAACCACGGCGGAGGGAACCACCACGAAGACCAGTGTCAGCCCGAACCACCAGTAGTCCTGTCTCAGGTAGTAGTCCGCGGCGAGCCACAGGTCGGTGGCCCCGTCTGAGAAGAAGACGAGCAGGGCGCACATCACCCAGCAGCAGTCCAGGAGCGAGTAGGGCTTGTAGGCATAAGGGTACGGAGAGGCGTCCTGGTCGGGCTTGGCTGCTATTATAGATCGGGCTGGTGGTGCTACGAGGTTGTCGGTATTCTGCACAGACACGGCTGCTCCATCCGATTTAGCTGCCATGTTTGTTGTAGGAAAGAGATTGGGGAAAGGGAGAGGGTGAGAGTGAGAGAGAGAGGGAGAGGGTGAGAGTGAGAGAGAGAGGGAGGGGCTGTCGGTGTGTGAGAGAACAAACGTGTGTGGGAGAGAGAGAGAGAGAGGGAGAGAGAGAGAGAGAGAGAGAGAGTCTGAGGGTGAGTGAGAGAGAGAGAGAGTGAGAGTCAGGGAGAGAGAGAGAGATCTTTCTCAGGCAGGCAAAAAACTGCTCCTCGTTTAATTGGCTAATAAATGTCATTACATTCTTACTAAACCGATTATCATCACACTGAATAACACAGCGTTTGTCAATTATTTCTTTCAATGCGGAGATCATTTCCTAACCAAGGACTCAATACTGTTATGTAAGCTAATGTAGACTAACGTAGACTATGACTGATAGCAAGCGCTGATAGCGAAGGGGCTGTTTACGTCATATGAATCCGGAGCATTACGTGGATCATCGATCAATACATTCCGGGTACATTTGATTGTGGTAAAACTAATTAATTCAATTMATGTTTAGTTAAATATCGTATCTAAAAGGAAAATACTAAAAGTGTCACAGCGCAGTTTTACAGTAGCATAGGCTGTGTAGGGTAAGGTAAGTAAGACAGTAAGATACATCTGGATATTACACCTGTCCACACGGTTTCCCTCTCTAGTCTAGGCCTGCTTCAGTCGGCACACCTACAGTACTCACCAATGAGTAGAGGGTTTCGTGTGAATGTTTAAAGAGGAAGAAGATAGAGAGTTGAGAGGGAGAGAGAGAGAGAGAGAGAGGAGAGGGAGAGGGAAGGGAGAGGAGAGGGAGAGAGAGGAGAGAGAGAGAGAGAGAGGAGAGAGAGAAGAGAGAGAGAGAGAGAGAGAGAGAGAGAGAGAGAGAGAGAGAGAGAGAGAGAGAGAGAGAGAGAGAGAGAGAGAGAGAGAGGAGAGGTGAGAGAGGTGGAGTTGAGAGGTAGTGCGGGGAGTTAGATGAGTGAGGAGAAGAGTGAGTCTGAGGGTGAGTGAGAGAGAGAGAGGGTGAGTCCTGAGGGTCGAGAGAGCGAGAGAGAGGAGTCTGAGGTGCCTGAAGGGGTGAGTGGTAGGAGAGAGAGAGAGGGTGAGTCTGAGGGTGAGTGAGAGAGAGAGAGCGGGGTGAGTCTGATGGTGAGTGAGAGAGAGAGAGGTGAGTCTGAGGGAGTGAGAGAGAGAGAGCGGTGAGTCTGAGGCGTGAGTGAGAGAGAGAGAGGGTGAGTCTGAGGTGGCGAGAGAGAGAGAGTGAGTCTGAGGGTGAGTGAAGAGAGAGAGGTGAGTCTGAGGGAGTGAGAGAGAGAGGGTGAGTCTGAGGGTGAGTGAGAGAGAGAGAGGGTGAGTCTGAGGTGAGTGAGAGTAGAGAGAGGGTAGATCAGGGAGAGAGAGCGAGAAAGAGGGTGAGGAGAGCGTCTGAGTGTAGGGAGAGAGAGGGAGAGAGATAGAGAGAGAGAGAGTCTGTCTACTGTGTGTGTGTGTGTTCAATGTGTGTTAACAGAACACACCGACTGACTGCACACTAGTCTGTGAGTTGCTATAGCTCCAGCAATGGCTACTATATTGATTGGAAAAACAGCTGTGGCTCAGTGAAAACTGAAAACGAGAAATGTGTTTTTTTTGTAAACAGATTTAGTTGCAGGACAGAAAAAGCATCATAGAAATGATCAATCTATAGGTCTTTCATGTCTTACAATTAATCATGACGATGTTCTCTGGGTCTACTGAACACAGCCAATCTTGAGGATGAACAAGTCAGTACTTCCACATGAACACAGGTCATAATGTAGCATATAGATATTGACAATCTTGTCCCGCCCTGACCTTAGAGAGCCGTTTTATTTCTCTATTTGGTTAGGTCAGGGTGTGATTTGGGGTGGGCATTCTATGTTTTCTGTTTCTATGTTTTGGCCAGGTACGGTTCTCAAACAGCTGTCTATCGTTGTCTCTGATTGGGAATCATACTTAGGCAGCCATTTTTTCTTTGTGGTAGTTACGGGTAGTTGTCTTCGTTTGTGCACGTATAGCYTTACGGAGCTTCACGGTCGTTTTTGTTGTATTATTGTTTTGTTGGCGACATTTGCAAATAAAGAGAAATGTAAGCTSACCACRCTGCACCWCKGTCCATTCCATACGACGAKCGTGACAGATCTACCCCATATATTTCCACCATCTGATGGATTGACAGGTGTTGATCTAAATAGATACATTAGAGATATAGCTATTGACCATCTACCCTTATGGTGCCTGTCGTCAAAAGGAGTCCTCGTCGCAGGAAATGGGGCGCCATTTTTGGATTCAACCCTATTCTTTATCCCCAAACGTCTGCTCATTAAGGAACAGCTACTTTGCGTTGAATCACTGAGAATATCTTGTATTTATTTCAGTTAATTAGCCCTGTGTGGTCGCCGGCCTCTCCCTGTGTGGTCGCCGGCCT
>NW_019946781.1:0-5612 GCF_002910315.2 Salvelinus sp. IW2-2015 | reverse complement strand
CTCCCGGGTCGCGCGGCCTGCCCGGGGGCGTGGCCGGGGCCGGTGTCCCTGTGTGCTGGAGGGTTTGACAGTAAATACAATCCAGTCTAAAGATGTTATCTCTACTAGCACCGTGCATCCATGCTAAATGTTCACTCTACTAGCACGCGTGATCCAGCTAAATGTTACTCTACTAGCACCGTGATCAGCTAAATGTTTACTCTACTTAGGCAGCCGTGATCGCATCTCTCTTGGGTTATGGTGTTAAATGCTGAGCTGTAATCGATGAACAGCATTCTCACATGGGTATTCCTCTTGTCCAGATGGGTTAGGGCAGTGTGCAGTGCGGTTGCGATTGCGTCGTCTGTGGACCTATTGGGTCGGTAAGCAAATTGGAGTGGGTCTAGGGTGTCCGGTAGGGTGGAGGTGATATGGTCCCTGGTCAACATCCGGTGAAATTGCAGAGCGCGAAATTCAAAATACAAAATTAGTAATATTAAACATTCATGAAAATACAAATGTCTTACATCGTTTAAAAGCTTAAATTCTTGTTAATCCAGCCGCTTTGTCAGAATTCAAACATGCGATTATCTGAGGACAGCGCCCCGCGTACAAAAGCATTACAAACATTTTCCAACCAAGCAGATGAGTCACGAAAGTCAGAAATAACGATAAAATAAATCACTTACCTTTGAAGATCTTCCTCTATTTGCAATCACAAGGGTCCCAGCTACATAAAAAATTGTCCTTTTGTTCGATAAAGTCCTTCTTTATGCCCTAAAAAAGTCAGTTTAGTTGGCGAGCTTGACTCAGTAATCCACCGGTTTCCCTCATTCAAAATGCATACAAATGAATCCCGAAAGTTACCAATAAATTTCGTCCAAACAAGTCAAACAACGTTTCTAATCAATCCTCAGGCACCCTAATATGTAAATAAACGATACAATTTAAGACGGAGAATAGGATGTTCATTACCGGAGACAAATAACGAAGTGCACGCCCTCACCGACGTGCGCCACAACACTACAGCCAAAATGGGAGCCACCTAGAAAAACTACAAATTCCAGCTAATTTTTCAAAAAACAAGCCTTAAACTCTTTCTAAAGATAGTTGACATCTAGTGGAAGCCCTAGGAACTGCAATCTGGGAGGATTTCCATTGATTTTCCCATAGAAATGCATTTTAAATGGTGTCACCTCCCCCCCAAAACATTCTGGATCGATTCTCCTCGGGTTTTTGCATGCTATATCAGTTCTGTTATACTCACAGACATTATTTTAACAGTTTTGGAAACGTTAGAGTGTTTTCTATCCAATACGACCAAGTATATGCAGATCCTAGCTTCTGGGCCTGATTAACAGGCAGTTTACTTTGGGCACCTCATTCATCCAAACTTCCAAATACTGCCCCCTATCCATAAGAAGTTTTAACAAAGTAGTAGCTGCAATGCTGATCAATTAGAGTCGCGATGTAACAAAAGTGGTTGTATTAGTGGGTGGTCGTGATGTAGCTAGGTGGTTGTTGATGTACTAGGTGGTATAGTGATGTAGCTAAGGTGGTTGGTGACGATGTAACTATGTGGTTGTGATGTAACTAGGTGGGTTGTGATGTAGCTAGTGTGTTGTGATGTACCTAGGTGGGTGACTGTAATTAGTGGTTGTAGTAGCTTAGTGGTTGTTGATTGCTAGGTGTTGTGTTGTAGCTAGGTGGTTGGTGGATGTACTAGGTGGTTCGTTGACTGTAACTAGGTGGTTTGTGTAAGGTGTTTGATTAGCATAGGGCTGGAGTCCGTGATGTAACTAGGCGTGGTGACGTAGGGGTGGTTGTGATGTAGCTAGGTGGTTGTGATGTAGCTAGGTGGTGATTAGTGTGATGTAGGCTAGTTGTGGTTGTAAGGATGTGCTGTGCGTTGTTGACTTGTAAGTCTAGGTGTTTGGATGTCAGTATATATGGAGGCTAGGTTGTGATGTAGTATGGTGGTTAGTGATGTACTAAGTGGTTGTGATAGTAGCTAGGGTGGTTGTGATGAGCTTAGGGGTGGTTGTGATGTAGGCTAGCGTGTTGTGCATCTGTAGATTACGGTGGTGTGATGTAGCTAGGTGGTTTGTGAATGTAACTAGGATGGTTTGTGATGTAGCTAGGGTGGTTTGTGCATGTAACTAGGGTGGTTGTGATGTAAACTAGGTGGTTGTTGATGTAACTAGGTGTTTGTATGTGTAGCTGGTGGTGATGTGATGCTAAGCTAGGTTGATGTACTAGGTGTCGTTAGGTGGTTGATGTAGCTAGGTGGTTGGTTGATTGTAACTAGGTGACAGTTTGAGATGTAGCTAGGTGGTTGGTGATGTAACTAGGTCGCGTTGTGATGTAAACTCGTGGTTGTGAGTAACTAGGTGTTGTGTGTAGTACTACTGGTCGTTTGATGTCAGCTAGGTGGTTGTGATGTAACTATGTGCGCTTTGTGATGTAAATAGGTCGTTTGTTGATGTAGCTAGGTGGTTGTGATGTAATTGTGGTTGTGATGTAGCTGCTTGGTCGTGAATGTAGCGTAGGTGGTTTGATGTAAACTAGGTGTGTGATGGAAATGGTGTGTGCTGTAGCAAGTGGTTCGTGACATGTACTAGTGGTTTGTGATGTAATACTAGGTGGGTGGTTGACATGTAACATAGGTGGTTGTGATGTACAATAGGTGGTTCTGTGAATGCTAACTAGGTGGATTTGGTGATGTAACTAGGTGGTTTGATGTAGATCTTAGGTGGTTGTGCATGTAGCATAGGTGGTTGTGATGTAGCTAGGCTGCGTTTGTGATGTAACTAGGACTGGTTGGAATGTACTAGGTGGTTGGAGATGTAACTAGGTGGTTTGATGTAGCTAGGTGGTTGTGATGGTAACTAGGTGGTTGTGATCGTAGCTAGGTGCGTTGTGATGTAGCTCGGTGGTTGTGATGTAGCTAGGTGGTGTGATGTAACTGGGTGGTTGTGATTGTACTAGGTGGGCTTTGTTGATGTAACTAAGGTGGTTGTGATGTAACTAGGTGGGTTGTGATGTAGCTAGGTGGTTGTGATGTGCTAGGTGGTGTGATTGTAGCTAGGTGGTTGTGATGTAACTAGCGTGGTTGTTGATGTACACTAGGTGGTTGTGATGTAGCTATGGTGGTTGTGATGTAGCTAGGTGGTTTGTTATGTAACTAGGTGGTTGTGATGTAACTAGTGTTGTTGAAATTTTTTGTAGCTAGGTTGGTTGTTGATGTAGCTAGGGGTTGTGCAATGTAGCTAGGTGGTTGTGATGTAGCTAGGTGGTTTTGTGATGTAAACTAGGTGGTTGTGATGGCTAGGTGGTTGTGAATGTAGCTAGGTGGTTGTATTTTGTTAAACTAGGTGGTTGTGATGTAGCCTAGGTGGTTGTGATGGTAGCTAGGTGGTTGTCGATGTAGCTGGTGGTTGTTGCTGTAGCGGGGGTGGTTTGTGATGTAATAGGTGGTTGTGATGTAACTAGGTGGTTGTGATTGTAGCGGGGTGGTTGTTGCATGTAACTAGGTGGTTTGTGATGGTAGCTAGGTGGTTTGTGATGTAGCTAGGTGGTTGTGATGTAGCTTAGGGCTGGTTGTGAAATGTAACTAGGTGGTTGTTGATGTAGCTTAGGTGGTTGTGATGTAGCTTAGGTGGTTGTATGTAGCCTAGGTGGTTTGTGATGTAAGCTAGGTGGCTTGTGGATGTAACCTAGGTGGGTTGTGATGTTAACCTAGGGTGAGTTGTGATGTAGCTAGGTGGGTTGTGCATGTAACTAGTGAGTTTGTGATGTAACTAGGTGGTTGTGATGGTAAGCTAGGTGGTTGTGATGTAGTAGGTGCGTTGTGATGTAGCTAGGTGCGTTGTGATGTAGCATTGGTGGTTGTGATGTAAGCAGGTGGTTTGTGATGTAAACTAGGTTGGTTTGTGATGTAGCTAGGCTGGTTGTGATGTAAGCTAGGCTGGTTTGTGATGTAAGCTAGGTGCGTTGGTGGATGTAACTAGGTGGTTGTGACTGTAGCTAGGTGGTTGTGATTGTAACTAGGGTGGTTTGTGGATTTAGCTAGGGTGGTTGTTGATGAACTAGGTGGTTTTGTGATGTAAATAGGTGGTTGTGATGGTTAGCGCGAGGTGGTTGTGATGGTAGCTAGCTTGGTTGGTGATGTAAATCAGGTGGTTTGTGATGTAGCTAGGTGGTTCGTGATGTACGCGAGGTGGGTTTGTGATGCGTAACTAGGTGGTTGTGATGTAGCTAGGTGGTTGTGCAATGTAGCTAGGTGGTTGTGATTGTAGCTAAGGTGGTTGTGATGTAAATAGGTGGTTGTGATGTAGCTAGGTGGTTGTGATGTAGCGAGGTGGGTTGTGATTGTAACTAGGTGGTTTGTGATGTAGCTAGGGTGGTTGGTGAGGGTAGCTAGGTTGGTTGTGATGTAGCCCTAGGTTGGTCTGTGAAAATGTAGCTAAGGGTGGTTGTGATGTAGCTAAGGTGGTTGTGATGGTAGCTAGGTGGTTGTGATGTAGCTAAGGTGGTTGTGATGTAGCTAGGTGGTTTGTGATGTAATAGGTGGGAATGTGATGTAGCAGGCTGGTTGTGATGTAGCGAGGTTGGTTGTGAATGTAACTAGGTGGTTTTTTTTGTTGTGATGTAAGCTAGGTGGTTGTGATGTAAGCTAGGTGGTTGTGATGTAAGCTAGGTGGTTGTGATGTAGGCTAGGTGGTTGTGATGGTAGCTAGGTGGGTTGTGATGTAGCTAGGTGGTTTGTGATGTAACTCAGGTGGTTGTGAATGTAGCTAGGGGGTTGTGATGTAACTAGGTGGTTGGTGGAATGTAACTAGGTGGTTTGTGAATGTAACTAGTTGCGTTGTGAGTAGCTACTGGTTGTGATGTACTAGCTGGGGTTGGTGACTGTAACTTAGGTGGTTGTGATGTAACTAGGTGGTTGTTGGATGTAAGCTATGTTGGTTGTATAGGGGCTGGTCGTGTGTTCCGTCGCGTTACATTAGCAGGACGGCCGTGGTGGAAGTATACGGGGGGGGTCCGGATCTGGTTGGGCCGTTTCTGGAATCAAGTTCCAGGGCCGTTTTTTTACTCACAAATCCCGTCCTGCATCACAAGAGCTAATTCTATCGTTTACTTCCCTCAGAGAAGAACAAGATACTGGGGAAAGTAGAATTAGATTTGTTGTTGAGGGGGGAAAGGCAAAGGAATACTTGTCTCAAGTTTTGAAATAAGAATGGTTTTTTAGGTTGTTACTGTACGTAACGCTAATGCTATACTATTTGGTTTCCTGCTTTCTTCCTCTCCTCGGGGCAACTGGGATCTCTATCAGCTGGAAAGGTTTCCTGCTTCTTCCTCTCCTCGGGGCACCTGCAGGAATCTCTATCCAGCGCTGGAAAGGTTTTCCTGACTTCTTCCTCTCTCGGGGCACTGGGATTCTAATCAGCTGGAAGGTTTCCCTGCTTACTTCTTCACTCTCCCTCGAGGGCACTGGGATCTCTATCAAATCAGGCTGGAAAAGGTTTTCCTGCTTCCTTACCTCTCTCTCAGGGCACTGGAAATCTCTAATCATGCCTGGGGAAAAAAGGTCGAAAGATACATTAAAATTCATGAATAAAATATAAGAAAAA
>NW_019946780.1:29041-31537 GCF_002910315.2 Salvelinus sp. IW2-2015 | reverse complement strand
CCTTGCCTGCACCTCCCCCCCTCCATCTCTACTCCCTCCTCTCCTGCACCCTCCTCCCTCCGCTCCTCTTCTCTCCCCCCCCACCTCTCCTCCTTCCTCTCTCCCTCTTTCTCCTCTTCTCCCGTCCATCTCTCCTCTTCTCTCCTCCCTCCTCTCCTCCCCTCCATCTCTCCTCCTCTCCTGCACCTCTCCTCCCTCTCTCCTCTCCATCCCCCATCTCTCCTCCCTCTTCTCCTGCACCTCTCCCCCTCCTCTCCTCTCCATCCCCTCCATCTCTCCTCCCTCCTCTCCTGCACCTCTTCCCTCCTCTCCCTCTCCATCCCCTCCATCTCTCCTCCCTCCTCTCCTGCACCTCTCCTCCCTCGCTCCTCTCCTCTCCTCCATCTCTCCTGCACCTCCCTCCTCCTCCCTCCCTCCCCTCCCTCCCTCCCTCCCTCTCTCCTTCCCTCCTCTCCTGCTCCTCTCCTCCATCTCCCCTCCCTCCTCTCCTCTCCTCTCCTCCCTCTCCCCAGCTCAGAGCTAGAGAAGACATCAGACTTCCCGTCAGCTGAGTTCTCTGTGGTGGAGGATGTGACTCTTCACTTCACCTGTTTGATGGACAGGTTGAACGAGCAGCGTCTCTTCCAGCCTGACCTCTGTGATGTGGACATAGTGTTGGTGCGCCAGCGCAGTACCTTCCCTGCCCACAAGGGGGTGCTTGCGGCCTACAGCCCCTTCTTTCACTCCCTGTTCTCCCAGAGCAAGCAGCTGCGCCGTGTCGACCTGTCTCTGGATGCCCTCAGCTCCCAGGTCAGTGGGCACCTAACTAACTACATAAGGACTTAATAACACATTCATAAGCCTGACATAACACATTCATAAAGACTTCAGAGGATTCATAACGAAGACATATCACATTCATAATCCCTACATAAAACATTCATAAACTCTACGTAACACATTTATAACCCCAGACATAACACAAGCTCTACATAGCACATTCATAAGTTCTACATAACACATTGAGAGCTAGGGTTAGGTTTAGATAAGGGTTAGGGTAAGGGTTAAGGTTAGGGTTAGGGTAAGGATAAGGGTTAGAGGTTAGGGTTAGGTTTAGATGAGGGTAAGGATAATGGTTAGGGGTAATTGTTTACAGTCAGTATTATTTTCTGAATCGGAAGTATGCGTCTATACTGAACTAAAATATAAATGCAACATGTAAAGTGTTGGCCCCATGTTTCATGAGCTGAATAAAAGATCCCAGAAATGTTCCATACGCACAAAAAAATATTTATAAACATTTTATGCACAAATTTGTTTACATCCCTGTTAGTGAGCATTTCTCCTTTGCCAARATAGTCCATCCACCTGACAGGTGCAATAAACTGATCACACAGGTGCACCTTGTGCTGGGGACAATAAAAGGCCACCCTAAAATGTGTAGTTTTGTCACAACTCAATGTCACAGATGTCTCAAGTTTTGATGAAGCGTGCAATTGGCATGCTGCAGGAATGTCCACCAGAGCTGTTGCCAGATAATTACATTTTAATTTCTCTACCATAAGCCGCCTCCAACGTTGTTTTAAAGAATTTAGCAATACATCCAACCGACCTACCAACTACAGAACACGTGTAACCACGCCAGCCCAGGACCTCCACATCCAGCAACTTCACAGCCATTGAAGAGGAGTGGGACAACATTCCACAGGCCACAATCAACAGCCTGATTAATTCTATGTGAAGGAGATGTGTCGCGCTGCATGAGGGACATGGTGGTCACCCCAGATACTGACTGGTTTTCTGATCCACTCCCCTACCTTTTTGTAAAGGTATCTGTGACCCACAGTTGCATATCTGTATTCCCAGTCATGTAAAATCCATAAATTAAGGCCTAATGACTTTATTTCAAATGAACTGATTTCCTTATATAAATTGTAACTCAGTAAAATCTTTGAAATTGTTGCATGTTGCGATTCAGTGTAGATAGATGAAATGTTACTGATCTAGCATCTGCAGATGAACTATCCAAATAAAGTGTTACCCACATTGATCACTCCTGTCTGTCTCTCCTCCCAGGGCCTACAGCAGATAACTCCTGTCTGTCTCTCCTCCCAGGGCCTACAGCAGATAACTCCTGTCTGTCTCTCGAGTTATCTGCTTGTAGGCCTGGGAGGAGAGACAGACAGGAGTTATCTGCTGTAGGCCCTGGGAGGAGAGACAGACAGGAGTTATCTGCTTAGGCCTGGGAGGAGAGACAGACAGGAGTATCTGTCTAGGCCCTGGGAGGAGAGACAGACAGGAGTTATCTGCTCTAGGCCCTGGGAGGAGAGACAGACAGGAGTTATCTGCTGTAGACCCTGGAGGAGAGACAGACAGGAGTTATCTGCTGTAGCCCTGGGAGGAGAGACAGACAGGAGTTATCTGCTGTAGGCCCTGGGAGGAGAGACAGACAGGAGTTATTCTGCTCTAGGCCTGGGAGGAGAACAGACAGGAGTTCTGCTGTAGACCCCTGGGAGA
>NW_019946780.1:18914-27453 GCF_002910315.2 Salvelinus sp. IW2-2015 | reverse complement strand
ATATAGTAGTAGAAGTAGTAATTATTAGTGTAGTAATAAGTAGTAGAAGTAGTATATGTAGATAGTAGTGAATGATTATTAGTGTAGAATAGTATAATAGTGCAGTGGTAAGTGTTAGTAGTGTCGTAGTTACTAACCTGTATACTCTTCTCACAGTTGGTCTGATGGTGCAGCAGTAGTTCACTCTCAGTGGAGCGTTTTCACACTTGTTGCAGATTTGCATGCGGTTGTGAGTGACGTTCATGTGTTTCTCCAGGTACCAGCGGTTGTTGAAGACTCTGGGACATTTCTTACAGGGGAAGTGTTGCTTCTCCTCCAGTCTGACCATCTGACCTACACTCTCAGGGTTCTGCTTCTCTTCCTGCCCTGGTGACGGTTGGCAAGGGTGGCGTCACCAAGGGTCTGCGCATGGAGACGGTTGTCGAGGCGACCTCCAGGGTTCTAGTCCCGACGAGGCCTGTTCATCTAATAGACTCCTCTGCTGGTATGTTCATATCATTGTTCTCCTCTTCCTCTTCTCCTCTTCATCCTCTTTGCTGCTGTTCTCCATCTCCCCTCTCTCTCTCTCTGCTCTTCATCCTCCTCCTCTTCCTCCTCCCCGACCTGCCCATCATCATCTCTTCCTTGTTCTCCTCTTCCTCCTCGTCCCTCTGGTCACCATGGGAGCGGGTGAACATGGCGGTGTCGTGGTATATGTGGCGACAGCCTTGCTCTCTGACCCTTGGAGACGTTGAGTGTCTGGTTGTTGAGGTTGACCTCTACGATGATCTGTCCCCGCCCCCTCCAGCTTAAACAGACCCCTCCTCTCCTCCCCCACTCTCCCTGTCTCTTGTTGGTAGTAGTACTGCTTGGCTGGGACTGGGAGGTCTGGGAGGTCTGGGAGGAGGGAGGTAGCTGCTGGCTCTTTCCATGTCCGTCCTCCACCTCACAGAGAAAGGGCTGTTACCCTCCCGAGTGTACACCCTCTCTAACTCTGCTCCCCTAATTCTGCTCCTGCTTGATCTCCGGTACAGCTGACGCCGGGGGTCGTTGTCATGGAATCAGGATCTCCGAGGCCATCCTGATTGGCCAGGTTTTCTACCGCGGCCCTTAGTGATTGGCTGCTGATGAGGTCACGGCAAGAAGCTGCAATGTCCGTCATCTGCAGCAGTGGTGCGGCGTTGAGCACATCTCTGACGCTACGGCTACTGACCAACAGACGGGAGGTGTAGATGAAGTTAAGGATCTGCTGTAGGCCCTGGGAGGAGAGACAGACAGGAGTTATCTGCTGTAGGCCCTGGGAGGAGGGACAGACAGAGTTATCTGCTCTAGGCCCTGGGAGGAGAGACAGACAGGAGTTATCGCTCTAGCCCTGGGAGGAGAGACAGACAGGAGTTATCTGCTCTAGGCCCTGGGGAGAGACAGACAGGAGTTATCTGCTCTAGGCCCTGGGAGGAGAGACAGACAGGAGTTATCTGCTGTAGGCCCTGGGAGGAGAGACAGACAGGAGTTATCTGCTGTAGGCCCTGGGAGGAGAGACAGACAGGAGTTATCTGCTCTAGCCCTGGGAGGAGAGACAGACAGGAGTTATCTGGTAGGCCCTGGGAGAGAGACAGACAGGAGTTATCTGCTAGGGCCTGGGAGAGAGACAGACAGAGAGTTATCTGCTGGTAGGCCTGGGAGGAGAGGAACAGGAGTTATCGCTGTAGGCCCTGGGAGGAGAGACAGACAGGTTATCTGCTTAGGCCCTGGGAGAGAGACAGACAGGAGTTATCTTGCTGTAGGCCCTGGGAGGAGAGACAGACAGGAGTTATCTGCTGTAGGGCCTGGAGGAGAGACAGAGCAGGAGATTATCTGCTGTAGGCCCTGGGAGGAGAGCTGTCTGTCTCTCCTCCCAGGGCCTACAGCAGATAACTCCTGTCTGTCTCTCCTCCCAGGGCCTACAGCAGATCCTTAACTTCATCTACACCTCCCGTCTGTTGGTCAGTAGCCGTAGCGTCAGAGATGTGCTCAACGCCGCCACCCTGCTGCAGATGACGGACATTGCAGCTTCTTGCCGTGACCTCATCAGCAGCCAATCACTAAGGGCCGCGGTAGAAAACCTGGCCAATCAGGATGGCCTCGGAGATCCTGATTCCATGACAACGACCCCCGGCTGTCAGCTGTACCGGGAGATCAAGCAGGAGGCAGAATTAGGGAGGGCAGAGTTAGAGAGGGTGTACACTCGGGAGGGTAACAGCCCTTTCTCTGTGAGGGTGGAGGACGGACATGGAAAGAGCCAGCAGCATCACCCTCCCTCCTCCCAGACCTCCCAGACCTCCCAGTCCCAGSCCAAGCAGTACTACTACCAACAAGAGAACAGGGAGAGTGGGGGAGGAGGAGGGAGGGGTCTGTTTAAGCTGGAGGGGGGCGGGGAGCAGATCATCGTAGAGGTCAACCTCAACAACCAGACACTCAACGTCTCCAAGGGGTCAGAGAGCAAGGCTGTCGCCACATATACCACCGACACCGCCATGTTCACCCGCTCCCATGGTGACCAGAGGGACGAGGAGGAAGAGGAGAACAAGGAAGAGGATGATGATGGGCAGGTCGGGGAGGAGGAAGAGGAGGAGGATGAAGAGCAGAGAGAGAGAGAGGAGGAGATGGAGAACAGCAGCRAAGAGGATGAAGAGGAGGAAGAGGAAGAGGAGAACAATGATATGAACATACCAGCAGAGGAGTCTATTATGATGAACAGGCCTCGTCCGGGGACTAGAACCCTGGAGGTCGCCTCGACAACCGTCTCCATGCGGCAGACCCTTGGTGACGCCACCCTTGCCAACCGTCACCAGGGCAGGAAGAGGAAGCAGAACCCTGAGAGTGTAGGTCAGATGGTCAGACTGGAGGAGAAGCAACACTTCCCCTGTAAGAAATGTCCCAGAGTCTTCAACAACCGCTGGTACCTGGAGAAACACATGAACGTCACTCACAACCGCATGCAAATCTGCAACAAGTGTGGAAAACGCTTCCTACTGGAGAGTGAACTACTGCTGCACCATCAGACCAACTGTGAGAAGAGTATACAGGTTAGTAACTACGACACTACTACTACACTTACTACTGCACTATTACTACTATTACTACACTAATAATACTACTTCTACTACTATTACTACACTAATAATACTACTTCTACTACTATTACTATGCTCCTACACGTATTACTTACTACTTACCTACTAATTTTACTACTATACTTACTACTACTACTACTAACTACTACTACTACACTAATATTACTACCTACTACTACTACTACTACTACTACTACTCCTACTACTACTACACAAATATTACTACTACTACTACTACTGCTACTAACTTATACTACTACTACACTAATAATACTAATTCTGCTACTTACTACTGCTACTACGTATTATACTACTTACTACTACTACTACTACTACTACTTACTACTACTACTACTACTACTACTACTAACTACTACTACTACTACTATCTACTGCACAATCAGACCAACTGTGAGAAGAGGTTATTGGTTAGTAACTGATACTACATTATTACTATAACACAATATATTATACCACGATACTACTATTACCCGGCAACTACTATTATCCACGACAGCTACTATTATACCCCGGCAACTACTTATTATCCACGCAATACTATTATTACCACGCAACCTTTATACCACGGCAACTACTATTATACCACGACAGCTACTATTATACCACGACAATACTATTACTACCGACAACTACTATTATACCACGACAACTACTATTAACCACGGCAAACTACTATTATACCACGGCAACTACTATTATACCACGCAACTACTATTTACCACCAACTACTATTATACCACGGCAACTACTATTATACCACGGCAACTACTATTATAACCCCGGCAACATACTATTATACCACGACAACTACTATATACCACGACAACCTACTACCACACAACTAACGAACACTATTATACCACGGCAACTACAGATCATAAAACACGGGACAAATGTTAAAACTGTCCATTGTCCAATAGATGGTATGCACTCACATGAGATTTGCCGTGATGTTGACAGAGTGGCATGGAGGTTATTTCTTAGACTGGGTTAAGATGTCAATTTTGGGACACATCCTCAGTAGTGTGCCTTCGAATCAGTGGGTGTTTCGGCCTTTAATCACTAAACACCCTCATCAAAGGTGGCCAGCTAAAGGTGATCAAGCCTAGCTTGTGTCCCATGCCCAATTAAGATTTCCACCGGACTATGCAAGGCAGGGTCCTCTTCCCTGAGCCAGCCCTACAGCTGACCGCATACCTCATATGCCCTCCTCAAGTTGGAGGATCTGAATTGGGTTCTCAGTGGGGTGGGGGGTCATGAAATTATAGCCCAGCAAGGTCCTTCCGTTTGATCCAAATCCACTGGCTGCCTCTTTCAGCTGCTTGAGAAACTGCTCTGACGGTCTGCTGCAGAGCCTGCCAAGTTCTTTCAGCAACCTGATGGTGGAAGAAGCCACGAATCCTCTGCATCCCACTTCAACTGGCCAGACTTTTGCATTCCAGCCAAGCTGAGTTGCGTCTGCTGCCAACTCTGTGTAACGCAGTTTCTTACGCTCGTAGGCCTCTTCAACAGAGTTTTCCCACGGACTGTGAGCTCTATGATGTACACAGCCTTTCATGAAGGGGACCAGAGTACCATGTCTGGCCTAAGGTTGGTAGAAGCAATCTCAGGTGGAAAAATGAGTTGCTGGCCAATATCGACAAGCATTTTCCAGTCCCGGGCCATGGCTAGGTGTCCAGTTTCTGGCTTCGTAGGAGGATGCTTGGGCCTTTTCTGTCCCTCCCGGATGAATGTTGTTGTTTTGACAGGATTGCTTGTTTTTGGGTAATGAATTGGTTGCACTCCTCTTGGTCTCAAGTGCTGCAGCCAGGCTCTTGAGGACCTGATTGTGCCTCCAGGTGTAGCGGCCTTGTGAGAGGCTGGTCTTGCAACCTGTCATTATATGCCTGAGAGTCGCTGGAGCTGGGCAGAGGGGGCAGGTCGGTCCTCGCCATACCATTGATGTAGGTTTTTTGGTGATGGAGCACATCCTAAATAGCTCTTATGATGAAGCTGATGTTGTTGCCTCCATTTGCCAAAGCTCACTCCAGTTGATCTTTCTCCTCTCCAGGCCTTCCCACCGCATCCATTGCCCTTGTTTAGCAAGAGATACAGCCTTTGCACTTCTTGCAGTCTCCTCCTGTCTGCGCACCTCCTCGCCACCAGCTTCCTGCGTTCAGATGTTGTTGCCTTATGGAACGTTGGTTTGCTTCTGCCAGGCCAAAGCCTCCTCTTCCATGCTGGATATTCCCCACCATGTCTTGGTGTCTTAGGGCTGATGTTGCTTGCTGCACAGCCTTGGATGATGTCCCTTTCCGCCAGTTTGTAGGGAGGTGCAGCCTTGCTAATGGTGGTGTTTGGAGCCTTCAATGTCATCTTAATCTTCTTTAGAGCACCTGTACTCCTCCGTTAGACTGTGAAGAGTAGTTCAAGACCCCTTTGCCATAGAGGCCGATGTTACTCAGGCATCGTGGGACACCAGCATTCTTCGCGTATGAGGTATGGTTCGCTCCATCTTCTCCACTGTTGTTATTGGGACCTCATAGACGGTGAGTGGCCACATTACCCGGGGGAGAGTCCAACTGTAGGCACCAAAGCTTGAGCTTCCCAGGCAGTAGGGTCTTGTTGATGTTCTCAAGACCGTCGGCGGTCCTGCCTTACTTGCTGCACTTGATCTTTATCTCAGAGGCTTTTCTGTACCATCTACCCAGGCTCTTTGACGGGTTGCTCAGACACCGTTGGTATCGGGTCATCTCCAATGCAGAACCTCACATCTTTAAGCTGTCCCTTGACATGGAGATGCTTCGAGATTTGCTTGGCTTGATTTTCATCCGGGCCCACTTGATGTTATCCTGCTTTTGCAAGTAGCGCCTGGTGCATGCTGCAGTGGTGGTCAGTGTAGTCATGTCATCCAGTGTATGCTCGGAGAGTGGGAGACGGAGCCCTTCCTTAGTTCTCTCACGCCGACACCCATCTCGATGCCTGATGATGACTTCCATGGCCATAGTGGAGACCAGAGGTGAATTGTACAGCCTGCCATTATGCCCACTTCCAAGCGCTGCCATGTTGTTGTGAAGTCAGGTGTTGTGAACACAACTGCAGGTCTTGGAAAAAGGCCTTTACCAGTGTAGTGATGGTCTGGTACGTGGAAAATGTTGAAGGATTCCTATTACTACTATTATACCCCGACAACTACTATTATACCACGACACTACTATTATACCACGACAACTACTATTTACCACGACAACTACATTATCCACGACAACTACACGACAACTATATACCACGAAACTACTATTATACCAGACAACTACTATTATACCACGACAACACTATTATACCACGACAACTACTATTATACCACCCGACAACTACAACGACAACTACTATTATCACACACAACTCACTATTATACCACGACAACTACTATTATACCACGACAACTACTTTTCCATGACAACTACTATTATACCACGACAACTACTACTATACCACGACAACTAATATTATTACGACTACTACTTCTACTACAGCAACACTACTACTAATACTACAACTACTACTACTATTACACTACCACTATTTCTACTACTATAACAATACTACACTACTACTACTATAATACTACTACTACTACTACTACCGCTATAACACTAATACACTATTACTACTGTAACACTACTACTAATACTACTACAATAACACTACTACAGCACTACTACTACTACTAATATAACACTACTACACCACTACTGGTACTACTACTATAACACTACTACTACTACAGCACGAATACTACTACTACTACTACAACACTACTGCTACTACTACTACTACTGCACCATCAGACCAACTGTTAAAAGAGCATACATGTTAGTAATTACTACTACACTACCACTACAAAACTACACTACTACTACTACAACACTAATACTACTACTAGACCACTAATTCTACTACACCAGTACTGCCACTATTACTATTTTTACTACTACTACTACTACTACTGCTACACTGCTACTGCTACTGCTATCTACTGCACTACCAACTGTGAGAAGAGCGCATGGGTTAGTAAGCAAAACTACATTATCACTACAGCAAAAATACTACTACAACACCAATACTGTTTACAACGATTATACTACTACTATAACACCACCACACCAATACTACTACTGTTGCTACTACTACTACTACTACTGCTATCTACTGCACTACTACAACTGTGAGAAGAGTGTACGGGTCAGTAACGATTACTACATTATTACTACAACAACAATACTCTTATACCATTACTACTATTACTACTACTACTACTACAATAACACTACTACTACTACTACTACTACAGTACCAATGCACCATGCACCATTTCAACTGAATATTGTCATCCACTGAGTTCAATGAGTGTGTGTTTCAGTGTGTAACGTGTGGCAAGGCCTTTAAGAAGCTCTGGTCTCTCCATGAGCACAACAAGATCGTTCACGGTTACGCTGAGAAGAAGTTCTGCTGTGAGATCTGTGAGAAGAAGTTCTACACCATGGCACACGTCAGGAAGCACATGGTCGGTGAGTACTATCAGCATGGTAACGCCATAGTAACGGTCTGTGAGTACTTTCACCATGGTAATGTCAGAGGAATGGTGGGTGAGTACTTATCACCACGGTACATCGTAGTAACGCCAGGCTCTTGCTGCTCCGAACGACCAGGTGCATACGCTCTCCAAGGCTTGAAGGAACACTCTGAAAACAGTGAATATTCACAAAGCCGCCGCCCCAGATGTCATTCCTGGCGTTGTCAGAGCATTGACCTGCTGGTGGGCTTCTTCACGGACATCTCAACTTGTCCCTGTCCCAGGATGGAGTTCCCATTTGCTTCAGGGAGACCAAGAAAACCAAGGTGACATGCCCAAATGGCTATCGTCCCGTCGTACTCACCTCTATCATCATGAAGTGCTTGGAGAGGCTGGTCATGGTCCATATCAAGGCCAGTATGCCAGGCCCACTGGACCCACTCCAATTTACCTACCACTCCAACAGATCCATGGAAGATGCCATTTCCATCGCTATTCACACAGGTGTTCCTCTTGTCCAGATGTGTTACAGCCGTGTGAGAACGCTGTTCATTGACTACAGTTCAGCATTCAACACTATAGTTCCCTCCAAGCTCAACACCAAGCTCAGAGCCCTGGGTCTGAACACCACCCTTTGCAACTGGATCCTGGACTTCCAGACGGGCCGACCACAGGCTGTGAGGATTGGCAACAACACCTCCTCCACACTGACTCATAACACAGGGCCTCCCCCAGGGATGTGTCCTCAGCCCTCTGCTGTACTCCCTCAGGGCACCCCCAGGGATGTGTCCTCAGCCCTCTGCTGTACTCCCTCAGGGCACCCCCAGGGATGTGTCCTCAGCCCTCTGCTGTACTCTCTGTTCACCCACAC